>NC_056731.1:863905070-864132570 GCF_019279795.1 Protopterus annectens | reverse complement strand
GATTAAATATTTACAAAGGTAGTATAGACAGTTTACATTTCTAGTAAGCATACACTTAAGAAAGTACAAAGACAAAATAGAGTTATTCTAAGAATATGCATTCCTATGCAAGTAGGATAGTGTGAATTCTAGACTCAAGTTGTTTTAAGGAGAAGAGAAGGTATAAAGATTATCAAGTGATAGATGAGCAGGTCCATGTTGTCCTAAGATGAGATTTGAGTAATATTTTGAAGTTTGTTGTAGTAGTGATAATATTAGTGGAGAGATTATTCCATTTCTTGGCTATGATGTGGGAATATAGGGCTTTACCTGCAGTGTTGTTAGCAGTAGTAACACTGAGGAGAGGTTTATAAGATGAGTGGGGACGGTGACTGGTATAGTGGGAGGTTAATAGCTGTTTAAAGGCAGGAGTTTTATCTGGGTAGTTTCTGATGAAAAAGGCACAGATGAGTTGTTTGTATGTTAGTAAGTTAGGAAATTCAAGCCATTGAAGTTCTTTTAATACTTGGCAGTGATGAGTTCTAAATGGGGAATTTTTAGCAAATTTGGCAATCTTGTTATAGCATGACTCTAACTTGACCATATCTGCTTTTCTAGTATGGGTTAGGATTGGTGTAGCATAAGTAAGTGTTGATAAGAGGTGAGTTTGAGCTAGGGTGATTCTTGATTTCTCTGTGAGATAGTTATTGTGCCTATACAGGGTTCCTATTTTTTTGTGAACTTTCTGAATGGTTTGTGCTATGTGTAGATTGAATGATAGGTTGTTGTCAATTTCAACTCCTAGGAGTTTTGTGTGGGTGGAAGGAGAGATGATAGTGCCATTCCTAGATGAGATAGTGAAAATAGAGGGGGTAGATTTTGTTCTATTAGGGGTGAACAAGAGAAGTTTGGTTTTATTGGGATTAAGAATAAGTTGGATGTCAGTGATCCAAGTTTCAATAGCAGAGAAAGATTCTTGGGCAAGTTGTTGTAGGGTGTTGACAAATGGGGCTGCACAGATGAGACTGGAGTCATCTGCGTACTGAATAAGTGAGGCTTGCTTAGAGGAGGTGTAAAGATTGTTTGTAATGATAGAGAAAAGTAGTGGGCCTAATATTCAGCCTTGTGGTACTCCTATAACGTTAGGAAGAGGAGGGGATAGGTAATTTTGTCACTGTACAGATTGTTGTCTATTTGATAAGTAGCTATTGAACCAGGAGTTAGAAGGGGAAATAAAGGATAGAGAATGAAGAGCATCCAATAGTTTAGGGTGTGAGACCATGTAAAATGCTTTAGAGAGGTCTAAAAATGTAGCAGATACATAGTTGTTGTTGTTTATATGACGGTTAACCAGATTAGTGAAGGAGAGAAGAGCAGAAGTTGTACTATGATGAGGGTGGAAACCGTGTTGGGTGGAGGAGAGAAGATTGTTAGTATTCAGGAATTGCATAACTTGTGAATGTATGCATTTCTCTAGAATCTTAGATAAGGGGGAAAGAATGGCTATAGGCCGATAGTTGGAAAAGTCATAAGATTTACCACCTTTGTGAAGAGGTAAAACGTAGGATATTTTCCATAGTTGTGGCACATAAGCTTCCTGAATGGACCTGTTTATTAGGATTGATGCTGGATATGATAGTGAGTCAGCTGTTCATTTTAGGAAGTTAGCAGGAATACCATCTGCTGCTAGTCTGGTAGGTTTTAGTTTGAGGAGGACGTTTCTAATTTTAGATGTAGGGACAGGTGAGATAGAAAAGGATGGTAGGTTGGAAGAGTTGCTAGGAGAGTTCCCAATAGATGAGGTTGGTGAAGCATTAATGTTTGTTAGTTAGTTGGTTGGATAGAGTTCGGATTGAGGTTATGAAATGACAGTTAAGTTGGGAAGCTATATCTTTGCTGTTAGTATAGTGGGAGGTGGGGGTGGGGGTAGCAATTGTTCCAGGTTTTAGTAGGGAGTTGATACTATGCCAAAATTTCTGGAGAGTTTTTAAGTATTTGTCTTGGAGACCTAGGAAGTAATTTTGTTTGTCTAGTTTGGTTTGTTTTTTTGCTAGATTCCTAAGTTGCTTATACTTTTGCTTGGTATGGTTGGAGTTTTCTTGTTTCCATTTCTTCCAGGCCCTGTCTCTGGTTTTTAGTAGGGCTCTTGTGTCCCTACTTAACCATGGAGCATAGTTAACTTTAGTTTTTATCTTTCTTATTGTTGCAATGGAATTTAGAACTGAGATAAATATATCATTATACAATTCCTCCTCTAAAACGTGCACGCTGATTGGCCAGCCCAACCAGCGTGCCCGTTGTAAATCCCTCAATATACTAACGGAAAAAGGTCCGGTCGCCCGGACTTTTCCGTAGTATAAACTACTGTCTCTCGCTATGTTAAAAGAGTTTAACATAGCGACACAGGTTTAAAAAAAGCAACACAGATCTCCGTTGCTTTTTTTAAAGCTATCTCGCTATGTTAAACTCCTTTAACATAGCGACACAGTGTCTAAAAAGCAATGGAGATCTTGCGATCTCCGCTTTTAAACCTGTCTCGCTATGTTAAATGAGTTTAACATGGCGAGACAATAAAATAAGCAACGGAGATCTCCGTTGCTTATTTTAAAGCTGTCTCACTATGTTAAACCCATTTAACATAGCGAGACACTAAAAAACGGAGATCTTGCGTTCTCCGTTGCTTTTGCCAACTCTGAATGTACTGCGTAGGCATCGCAGTACATCAGAACTGCCGGAACACCAGACAGCTGCGGAAGGGCAGCAAAGGGCGTATACAATGCCATTATTTAAGAAAAGTAATTATTTCTTTTCTTAAATAATGTCATTATATAATAACAATAACCACTTCTGGGTGTGGGTAATGCTGGATTTACCCACAGTTGTCTTTGTTGGTCCTCGGGCTTACCCTCGGGACCAAACAACCATGAGTAAATCCAGCATTACCCACACCCAGGCGTGGGTTATTGCTATATTAAAGTAGTCTGCTGCCTAATCCAGGTGTAAAATCCTCAGAGGCTGCCAGTTACATTGCTGTAGAATGTTGTTTAGGTTATCTGGGGTTAAGTTACAATCATCCCTGATGTGCCTATATATTATGGGATTAGGAGTTTTGGTACGCTTCCTTAGAAGGAAAGTGAGGAGATGGTCACTGAGAACATCAGCTAAGCATCCAGTTTGATAGTGATTTTTGGGATTATTTACTAGTGTCTAATCAATAATGGATTGTTTATGGGTCTTTTTGTCTATTCTGATGGGTTCTTGAATTAGTTGTGTGAAACCATAGAGGCTAATATTGTTAGTGGGGTTGTTAGAGTTGCAGGCTAGCCAGTCAGTATTGAGATCTCCTAATAGAATTGTTTATTGAGGGGAGTTTTGATTCAGCCATTGAAGGATTTCTTCAATAGCTGGAGAGTTATTTCCAGGAGGAATTTAGTAGCAAAAAATATAAATTTTCTTATCATTGTTTATTGGCAGGATAGACCCTATGATTTTGGCATTTTGAAATGTTGGCAAAGGGGTATGAAATGGCTGGAGGTTTATTTCATTTTTGAATAGCATTGCAGCTCCACCACCTTTCCTATTTTCTCTATCTAGCCTTACGATGGTGTAACCTGGTGGTAGAATTTCCTCACTAGGGATATGTGGTTATAGCCATGACTCAGTAATGGTTAGAATGTCAGGGGAGTAATGAGTAATAATAGCACGTAGATCTTGGAGTTTGTTGGAAATGCTCCTTATATTGATGTTAATTATTAGTAGATCAGATTGAGGTCTATTGGGGAGGTCAGCAAACCTGGGCCCTGGGTTTGGGTATATGTCACCAGCAATAAGAAGTCTTTTTCTGAGTTTGAATATGTGTTTGATAGCATAGATAAGGTTTGAGAGTGATATATACACTGCTTTTTTATTGATAGTTGTAGATAGGTGGATGTTAGAAGTGTGTAGCATAATACTATTGTTAAATAGTGTTGGACAGACTGTAAAGTTTATGAGGGAGTCAGTGTGTTTTTCATTAAGTGTTGTATGAAATGAGGTGCTGTCTAGGAGTAAGCTAGTTTGTATAGCTGTAATGCAGGAAAGGGAGGTGAGGGCTAATAGGAGCAAGGGTAGCAAGACATGCATCGTAGTTTATTTTGAATAGGTTAAGTAGTGTTTTTTGGTGAGTGGTGGAGGTGGGGTTATAATGTATAAGTTATAATGTGGGTGTGGTGTTAGTGTAGGAGGTAATGCAAATTAGCTAAGACAAACAATTGGAGTGGAAAGTATGTCAGGTGACTAAGAAGAAGTATAAGGTCGGGTGTTGTGGGGTGGGTGGAATTTGGGGCTAGGGTACAGGAGAGGAGTGAAACTTATATAGGTACTTTTTCTTCAGCAATTATTCGTTCCTTATTAAAGGATTTGGTTCAACTGGACTGGACTGCTATTTTTCATATATATGAGTAACTTCAATGGAAACACTGTACTCCTATGTGTCTTGAAACACCAAACCTGGTCTATAAAAAACTCCGAGCGAGTAAAAAAACTGAATTTAATAAAAAATAAACAATACAATATGATAAGACACTAACAGAGTTATATATGAGTAAGGTAAAGTTTATTCTGGACATTCTGTTGGAGTGGATACACACACACACACACACACACACACACACACACACACACACACACACACACACACACACACACACACACACACACACACACACACACACACACATCTCTGTTTGTGATTGACATAAAGCTATTACTCTGGACTACAGTTTCAGAACATGAAAACTATTACATTAATGCTGTTTACATGCTGTTGAAGATTTACCTTGAAGGTTCTTTGTGTTCTGCTAGTAAATAGTTTCTAAAGTAGGCATGTTGTTGTTCTACAGAAAGAAGTAATATTTGACTTTTGAAATTGTTACTTTTAACTTTTTTAGCAGCATGTTACACAAACATAAAATTGCTGCTCCAGACACAAGCATAACCATGATAAGTTTATTTTTGTGTCACTAGCCATTCTTTTATTTTAAAAGAAGGCCAGTACTTTAGAAACAGACAGCAAATAACATGATAAATTCAAATGAGATGAACAAAACTGCGCACTGCTGGTCTCCAGTAAAATGTCCTTTAATTTGAGTGCTTTCATCAGCCGTTAAGCTATTGACTTCATCAGAATAACAGATGCATCAAACAACATTTCATTAAATACTCATTTAACCTTGTGACCAAAACCAATTACATCCATTACGTCCAATCAAAGCGAAACATTCATTAGTTTGAATCACTTTGAAATAATTGTCTAAATCAAATTAAAATTAAAATTACAACAGCAAGGTGAAATTACAAAACTGAATTCTATATAATGTTGCACTACCCTAAACCTATCTAATCCTTACAAAATTACACTAAATATAATAAATATATAAGTATATTAATAAATGTTTTCACTTAAATATGAAATGTTGCTTTTAATTTAAGATAACTTGATATAGAAACTGTTTCATTCGGTCCGGGGGGAGGTGGCATTGCATTTTAGTTGCCACATCAATTTACGAAATTCTAAAATTAATTCAATAGGGCCCCCTCTATCCTTGTGTCCAGCTTGTTCGATAGCAGTAAATTTAAAACAATGATCAGGGTTATCTTTGATGTGCTTATACAATGCATTTTTTTACATTGCTTTTCCTAATATCATATAAGTGCTGGTATACACGTTTATTAAAGCTGTTAATTGTCTTTCCTATATAAAATCCTTGACAATTTTGACAAATACCAATGTAAACCAAGCTCTTACTAGCACAATTAAACCTTTGTGTCAAGAAAACTTTCCCATATCCTTGTATAATGAAACCCTCATTTTCTAAAATATAAGAACATTGGTTGCAATGGCCACACTTTTTCATAGTACCTCTAACACTATTAGATATATTTCTTTCCAACAAATTTTTAAGTGACTTATCCCTCTTATATGTAACCACTGGATGGTCACCAAGTTTGTTTATGTACTGTTGTTCTATTTCAAACAATGTCCAATTATTCCTTAAAATGGCTTTAATGCTCTCAAATGATGGACTATAAGTTAACACCATGGATTGTGGAAATGTTGTTGTATTAATGATAATAACCATTGTATTATGGCCATTATCAGTAGATCTCCCCAATATTGGTGCAAAATGGCCTTGAAATCTCTTGTTAAGAACTTCATTAAGAATTGGGCCAAGAAAATTCTTTGGGTATCCATGTGCCACTAGCATATGCTCCAATATTTCTATCTCTTTAGGAAAAAAGTTGATTATCACTTACCATTCTAGCCAACCTAACTCCTTGTCCCTTAATCAAAGATCTTTTTTGGTGGACAGGGTGTGCACTTGAAAAATGTAACAGAGTATTGGAGTAGGTTGGCTTACGGTACAGTGTAGAGAAAAAATTATGTTTCACTTTATCTTTGCAAATGGTAATATCCAATGAATTGATACTATCGTCATTGGTTTCCATAGTAAACTCTAAAAAATGTGTACTAGAATTTAAAATATTTCAAAATTCATATAACAACTCATAACTTCCATCCCATAAAATTAGAATATCATCTAAAAAGTGGCCATAGAATAGACATTGTTTAAATAATTCAATCTTGAATATTACTGTGGTTTCCCATTCTGCTAGCACAATGTTAGCAAAAAGGGGACCACACAAGGCACTCATGGCTACCCCTACCTTTTGCTTAAAATAGTGTCCCTCAGATATTATAAAATTGTTTTCAAGACTAACTCCATTAAAGTCTGAAACATTAAAATTCTATTGTGCGTCAGCCCTGAATGCTTACAGAGAAATTCATAAAACGTTGTAATCCCTACATTGTGGGGGATACTTGTGAACAAGTCCTTAACATCTATAGTAGCAAAAATAAGATTTTCTCTATATAATTCTTTAGAAGTTTTCTTTAGACAATCCCAGGATTCAACCAAGATGTGTCCAAATTGTATAATAGCATCCTTACACCCTAAATCAATAAATTTAGCCATTGAGAATGTCTTGGATGCTTTAGCATCCACAATAGGCCTCATTGGTGGATCAATAGTGGACTTATGTATTTTGGGTACTCCGAAGATTGTAGGTGTACATGGATGTTCTTGCTGTAAATAATCATGTTCACCTAAAGTTATTTGTTGATTTAATAATAAATCCATCAGTACAATGTCTATGTGTCTGTATGCTATGTTAACTTGATTAAGGGACACTTCCTCATAAGTGTCACTGTACAAGTGGGTAAGCATCTTTTGAATCTAAATTTCATAATCCATGGCCACCAACCCACCACCCTTATCGGGTTTCATTAACCTAACTTTTTTGTTTATTACAATTTCATCCAATAAATTTTTCGCTTGTTTCGAAAGATTTTGTGTATAAGTAATTTTCTCTGAATTCCTCCCTAAAATAACATCTCTAATCTGGGTGGTGCACAATTTCTCATATACTTGTAAAATGGGGTGCAAGGGGGGATTGAAAGTACTATTCTTTTTACATAATTTAATAGGTCCAAACTGCAATTTATTATCAAAGTATAGTCTAAAATTAAGCTTACGTATATAAAGTTTAAGCTCCAGAATTGCTGTCTCAACACTGGTGTTTCTCTTAGGTACAAAATTCAAGCCTCATTGAAATAAATCAGCCCATTCAGTAGTAATCAGGGTTCAACTTAAATTGTAGATCTTATAGTCCCATCCTGTATTAAGAACTATATTATTTGCTTCAGAGGCACTTTCTGTTTGTGTATGTAATTCTGTAATTCTGTATGAAAAGGTACTAGCTCCGTGTCTGCCCTGACCCTCTTCCCCATTGATAACCACCCCTCTGAGGATGGGGTTGCATCATCATGGTATTGCTGTTGTAATGATTGTTGTTGTGATTGTATTGTCTCCCCTCCCTCCCTTCCCTCTGTTGTCTTTGATTCTGAATGTGCACTGAGTGCCTCAAAGGTTCCCCTAAAGGGATATTATTCACATTATTACTGCTATTGTCAATCCCTTCTTCCATTTCTTCTTCAATAAATACATGGGTTTCCATGTTGTTGGATCCCCTTTGGCCACTTGGTACAGGATAGGCCATACATCATTCATATTCCCCTTTGTCCCTATTCAATTTCTTAATTTTTTTAGTTTTAATATTTGAAATCACCTTCTCAACATTAACAAATAATGCCCTATATTTATTTAATTTAAAACTAAAACAATTTTGAAATTACGCAAACTTCAGATTGAGAACGCTTACTTGAGAGAATGTATCCAACGTGAGCAGGTCCCTAAAGGCCTATGTTCATGGAAATTCAATGCATTGTATAAGCACATCAAAGATAACCCTGATCATTGTTTTAAATTTACTGCTATCGAACAAGTTGGACACAAGGATAGAGGGGGCCCTATTGAAATAATTTTAGAATTTCGTGAATTGATGTGGCAACTAAAATACAATGATACCTACCCCCAGGACTGAATGAAACAGTTTCTATATCAATTTATCTTAAATTAAAAGCAGAATTTTATATTTAAGTGAAAATATTTATTTATATACCTATATATTTATTATATTTAGTGTAATTTTGTAAGGATTAGATAGGTTTAGGGTAGTGCAATATTATATAGAATTCAGTTTTGTAATTCACCTTGCTGCTGTAATTTTAATTTTAATTTTAATTTGATTTAGACAATTATTTCAAAGTGATTCAAACTAATGAATGTTTCACTTTGATTGGATGTAATGGATGTAATTGGTTTTAGTCACAAGGTTAAATGAGTATTTAATAAAATGTAGTTTGATGCATCTGTTATTCTGATGAAGTAAATAGCTTAATGGCTGACGAAAGTGCTCAAATTAAAGGACATTTTACTGGAGACCAGCAGTGTACCATTTTGTTCATCTCATTTGAATTTATCAGTCTTTTTTGTGTGTTTTGTCCATTATGGAAGTATTGGAATATGAACAAGTGGCAAGACTGGGACCCAGTAACAGAGGATCCATACAGGAACTGAATCAATCTATCACCCTCCTCACAGCAATTATTGAGGTGTTATTAAAACAGCAGACTGGTACTGTTAAAACATTTCTTTTGGGTCCCACGACATTTGGGACTTCCAGTAGTCATTTTTCTACTGTTTTAACCAGCTCTAATGGGTTGCAGAATTTATCTACACCCCCAGGGCAGGGTAGCCCAGCTTCTAATGGAAATACGCAACCTACGACAGGAACCGTGACATCATTGTTGGGAGGCGGAGCCAACAATGGCAACCATGACACCGAGCAGCAAGGTGAATCAGCAGAAAGTTTTTCGTTCTCTGAATGGATTCAGAGAAACCACAACAATTTTTCAGTAGAACAAAATAGTGGTGAGAACTTTGGTACTTTGGACCAGCAGCTGACACATTTTGAACAAGTTTTGAAATTACGCAAACTTCAGATTGAGAATGCTTACTTGAGAGAATGTATCCAATGTGAGCAGGTCCCTAAAGGCATACATTCATGGAAATTACCAACAGGGCTTGAAAATGGCTCAGATTTACACAAGGATTTGCTTGTACTGTTTAATCGACATGGAACTGAACTGCAGGAATTGTTGGTGAGAGACAATAATAAGAAAATTGATGCACTGACTAGTTATGTTGATATTTTAAATAATAGTATTACAGCAGATTTATGTTTTAGTTTTAAATTAAATGAATATAGGGCATTATTTGTTAATGCTGACAAGGTGATTTTGAATATTAAAACTAAAAAATTTAAGAAATTGAATAGGGACAAAGGGGAATATGAGCGAGGAATGGCCTATCCTGTACCAAGTGACCAAAGGGGATCCAACAACATGGAAACCCATGTATTTATTGAAGAAGAAATGGAAGAAGGGATTGACAATAGCAGTAATAATGTGAATAATATCCCTTTAGGGGAACCTTTGAGGTGCTCAGAGCGCATTCAGAATCAAAGATAACAGAGGGAAGGGAGGGAGGGGAGACAATACAATCACAACAACAATCATTACAACAGCAGTGCCATGACAATGCGACCCCATCCTCAGAGGGGTGGTTATCAATGGGGAAGAGGGACAGGGCAGACATGGAGCTAGTACCTGTTCATACAGAATTACATACACAAACAGAAAGTGCCTCTGAAGCAAATAATATAGTTCTTAATACAGGACGAGACTATAAGATCTACAATTTAAGTTCAACCCTGATCACTACTGAATGGGCTGATTTATTTCAACGAGGCTTGGAATTTTGTACCTAAGAGAAACATAAGTGTGTTGAGACAGCAATTCTGGAGCTTAAGCTGTATGTACGTAAGCTTAATTTTAGACTATACTTTGATAATAAATTGCAGTTTGGACCTATTGAATTATGTAAAAAGAGTAGTACTTTCAATCCCCCTTGGACACAAGGAAAGAGGGGGCCCTATCGAATTCATTTTAGAATTTCATGAATTGATGTGGCAACTAAAATGCAATGCCACCTCCCCCCAGGACTGAATGAAACAGTTTCTATATCAAATTATCTTAAATTAAAAGCAGAATTTCATATTTAAGTGAAAATATTTATTTATATACTTACATATTTATTATATTTAATGTAATTTTGTAAGGATTAGATAGGTTTAGGGTAGTGCAATATTATATAGAATTCAGTTTTGTAATTTCACCTTGCTGCTGTAATTTTAATTTTAATTTGATTTAGACAATTATTTCAAAGTGATTCAAACTAATAAATGTTTCACTTTGATTAAATGTAATGGATGTAATTGGTTTTGGTCACAAGGTTAAATGAGTATTTAATGAAATGTAGTTTGATGTATCTGTTATTCTGATGAAGTCAATAGCTTAACAGCTGACGAAAGCGCTCAAATTAAAGGACATTTTACTGGAGACCAGCAGTGTGCCGTTTTGTTCATCTCATTTGAATTTAACAGCAAATAACATGCTTCACAGAATTCTTAGGTTTCATCCCGCACTACAACTGTGCAACTCCTGCCTAAGAAATGGATCATGAAGCCAGCCAGCAACAAATTAAAAAGAGCAATAGAAGTAGGCATCTGCATACAGAACAGAAAATACAAAGACACTGAAACACAGGCATGATGAGATATCTTTTATTGGGCCAAGAGATATTATGCAATTACTCAAGCTTTCGAGCTGCCGTGAGCCCTTCGTCAGGGGTTACAAAGTTAGTGATGTTAAAAACAAAGCTTAAGTATTCACTTGTGGCTAGAAAGGGAAGTACATAATTTATTTCCAATTGGCTAAAAAAAAAAGAAATCTTGAGAAATGTTAGATGGGAAAAAAAGCAGCTCGGGCTATGCTTCTTTCATTTTTTTCTTCTGTATACAACAGGTGCATAAAAACAATCATAAATGCAAGAAGAATAGCTAACCTCCAAGTGAGAGTAGCAGGTCATCTTCACTTTTTTGTTACAAAAAACAGGCCGATTAACTAAAATCCAGTGTTCAAAAATGGTTAAAGGAAGTCCATACTTCAAAAGTCACTACTAAGTTTTAAAATAAAAACAAAAAATTTGACCTGGTTTAGTCACCGAAAGAGCTCCACTTTATTCATGCATGGTAAGTGCTTTGGTCCACTAACTGGACTTCATCAGATCTGGTGAGCAATATAACAATTCATATAATGAAGCTGTATATGTGTGTGTGTGTGTGTGTGTGTGTGTGTGTGTGTGTGTGTGTGTGTGTGTGTGTGTGTGTGTGTGTGTGTTGGAGCATATGTGTGGATAAATGGGTGAGTGTTTCATAACTTTCTTTGAAACATCAGAGAGAACTATTGAAAATTTGTGACCTTCTGCTCTAAACTCCCAAAAATTCCAACAGTACGCCTCACTGAATTTAAGAACTACAAACATGCCAATCTTAACCTACTTTGTGATGAAATATTAAAATTCACTTATGCCTGCACCTTTCCTGACCTTAATACACCTGCAAGCTTCACTAAGGAATTCAATGCCTTTTTAGAAAAATCCATAAAGGTAGCAGTCCCTACCAGAACCATGTATTACATGAAATTCAAAAACAAACCACCCTGGTAGCTCACCATCATAATTAAACTGTACAACAAAAGAAGAGAATTTCTTAAATTATTTAGCAGATCCAAAACCCTTCTTCTTAAAGATAATATCAACAGTATTTCAACAAATGTGAAGAATCCTATTAGGTCTAGTATAGAAGCCATTGGACTTAGGTTGGTCTTAGAAGCCAAAGATAATTAGAAATCCTTCTTTAGTTATGTTAAAAAACTAAAACAACAATACGCTCTAAGCTTATTCATAATGATGTCTCCTTTTCTGACCCCAGTAGACATTGCAACATCCTAAACAAATTTAATGCCAGCTTCACTCCCAAGATTTCTGGAGAAAGCCCTGATATATCTGAATCCTGCCCTGATATATCTGAATCCTTTACTCCCCCCAATTATCTCTAAAGAACATTTACTGAAAGTGATAACCAAAACCGAAAATGCATCCCCCATGGGACCTGATAATACACCTGGTTGCTTAATTAATAGCATTAAACATGCCCTTGCATACACATTTTTCTTAGACTGTTTAACCTAAGTTTAACTACAGATTTTGTCCCTATGAGTGGGTCACTGAAGTGGTGATGCCTGTCCACAAAGGTGGCCTTACAATTGACCACAGTTATTGCAGACATATCAGTCTTGCAAACAAAGCCATGAAATGTAATTGACCTCATAAGCTGTGATATGAAGAGTCTATTAGACTCAAGCCCAGTCTGGCTTTCTGAGAATACTCATATGCTATTACCACTATTCTCCTGCACACAACTAATATCTTCCCTCCCCTCCAACATAATATTATAACTTACTTCATTATATCTCCTGAGCTTTTTACAAACTTATTCAATACTAAAATCTCCCTTCCTATATAATTTCATAACTTATTTCATTACATATCTTGAACGCCTTGCAAAGCATTTTTACTGAAATGTATGAACACTAAACTTCTTTACAATAAATAATAGATGCAGTCCATTTAAACTGGTAAACTTCTTCAAAGAGTTAGGGAGACTGTAGAAGGTGGCCATGAAGTCCGCATGGGGTATCTTTACCTGGTCAAGGTCTTTGATACCATTCCCAGTTCTGATAGCATACAAAAGCTAAGTGCTTTAGGAATTGACCCTTACATATATGGTAAGATGGACAGAAAATTGGCTGAACAGAACCACACTGTGCAAGTTAGTGGTGCCTCATCAGAAAGTATAAAATTGACCAGCGGTGTTCTTCAGGACTGGGACCTCTCCTGTTTGGTACTTACTTCTCAGATATTAAAGCAGAAAGCTAAGACCTCTGACTAACAAAGTTTACAGATGACTGCAAACTAGTGGTTGTTGTTAAGTCACCCTATGACACCCAAACCCTCTAAAATGAATTCTCCCTATTAAATACTGGGTGTAATAAAATGGGTTCAAACTAAATGTTAAAAGTGTAGTGTCATAATGCTTGGTAGACAACCCCTCCCATCGTCATACTGTATAGACAACACAACTCTAGAAAACAAAAATGTAATAAGGGACTTAGCATTTGGCTTGATAGCTACTTCTCTTATGATCATGTGACAATGGTTGTAAGGAAATCCTTTTATTTAGCTCAGCTGATATTTAAAGTAATGTTATCAGGGTCTAAAGAGATAATTACTTCCTTAAACTCAGCATTAATTTGGCCAAATATCAAGTACAACACCTCCTTTGGGATGTAGGTTTACTGAGATACATCCCCTTTGGGATGTATCTCACTAAATATATCAAACAAATAGAAAGAACTCAAAGGTTCCTAACCAAAAAAATCACAGGCCTAAAGTGCCTGAGCTACCAAGAGAGCCTGGAATCTCTAGTCAATGCCTTACAGGTGTTTGAGGGGCAATATATGTCTCACTTACGACATCATTAGAGATCTGATTGTTCTGGACCTCCTATATCTCTGCAAGTCCAATATGTCCATGACTACTGGAACCAGAGACCTAAATCTTCACACACAGTAGAGTGAGTTTATAACCCAGTGCCTCCCAAACCTTTGAAATAAACTTCCCCTTCGTGTTAGCAGTGTAACTCACTATCTTGCTTTAAATGTAACCTACATAACTGGATGGGTGTCCACAACTTTACTCAGGGATTGACATGGAGAAAGGAGGTTTGGCCAGGGGGATACTGGCACAGACTTTGGAATATCTATAAATCTATGTTTAAAAAATGCTAAGTATGCATTATGTGATATGAAACATTGAAGCAAATAAAATGCTGCAGTTGTGAGTCTAAAAAGTGAAAATGAGTCCTTTTCCATTTGTTGAGGATATGGAAGGTGCAGAAACATTTCACATTTGAGTAAGATATATTCTGCTGAGGGCATTTTAAAAGCTGCTAATGCCATCTCAAGAGGATCATCATGTGATGTTTCCTGTATTTACAGAGATCACTTCATGATGCTATTTAGTTAAATATTTCTCATTAACTGAGTAAGCATATTAGTCATAAGCATGTCTATTTCCAGTTGTGCATGTAAATCTGATGGAACTTCATCACAAATAAAATCCTTGGAGGCAGTATTTATGCAGGTTTTATTCAATGAACAGGACAGCAGATCTTGAGAATCACAAAAGCAAATTTAAACAGAGCAGACTAATTTCTAGCTTAAATACACAAAGTACAAAATCAGAAGTTCTTCAGCTTGGGTGGTTTTTTGAAATATTCTCCAGTTGCAATATATACTTCTTATCTAACTGATGCATCATCCATTAAACTTTTTTCTCTTCATCTAAATGACAGCTTCTGTTCTGGAAAGTTTCTCATCTCATAACAATTTCTTCTTACATTCCCATGTCCAGTGAATTTCCTTATGTCTGACAATACTCTGTTAATACAAAAGATGACATAAAGCAAGGTCATAGTATAATAGTGGTCTATTTAGCTGTCTCTACAATGTACCTAACTATATTCCCAGTCATTCAGTGTATGACAATACCTTTTGTTCACACTTCAGCCTAACAAAGCATGGTTTTGCTTCCTTATCTCAAACTGCAGCATGATGTCGGAAACAAATTTCACAGAACACAGTTATATTTTCTGTCCTAACTTATAGAAGCAATGTCTGAAATAATTCTGCTTGAAGAAGGCCATCCTGACACATCTGCTTTAGAACTGTACTCTTTCAGTGTACTAACAGAACTACAAACCATTATACAACAAGTAGCAAAGCCGATGTGTGAAAATAACAAGTGTCACAATGCTAAACAATAATAATGCATGGCATACCTTGGAGATTTATTACTAAAATTGAAATAAACAGTCCTGATCAAATAAAAAACACATTCCAACAGGAGTAAATCCTTTAGTAACTCCCTACTATAATGTCATATTTTCTGGCTATAATTTAAAAATGCTCAAATTTCAAACATGGTGAAATACCTGCTAGCATTTTTCTTTCACCTCTTTATCAACTTTATTACAATGCTTCCATCACAAACAAAAGTCACAACTGAAGTACAAATACCAAGCAAAGTTGACAGCAAAATGTATGTTAGTATGAAGGAGAGCCACAGACTGCTGTAGTAGTATCGTGTCATTTTGAAACGCACAAACTTTAGCACTATTTTACTTCAGCAAAATATATTACTAAAGAAAAATGACTTATTTGGTAAGACACCTGCAGTAATTACACATAGTGTTAGACTCTGACTGTACACATACATCCCCAACAAAGGTTAATCAGAAACCATGTGTGTAACAGCAGGTGTTTCAGAGCAGGTATTGGACCTTTGAATCTTGATGAAGAAAGAGACATTGTCAGATACAAATAAAAACAAAGTATAAAGTAAAAATACTACATAACTTCAGGAGAAACAAACTGATTTATTTTTTTCAGAACACTCATTAGGACTTGACAGCATGTCCTTACCAGCATATACCATTATTGTTCTGCACCAGTGTACCACTAACCACAGTGTAATTGTGATAATCATTAACTTGGGGTATGGAACGTAGTGCCATATATTCCCTTTAGGCTAAAGCTCATGGTCTCCTGTGCTTTACCATTGTGACTAAATGTGGCCAGTCAGGGCTAAATCTCACCATAACGCATACTCCTGCATGTATATATGGAGGCATATCCGTCATTTGTGTACATATCTTATGAGCTTTAAAGGTCAATAATGAAGTGTTTCAATTTCAATTTGTTTATTTCATATTTGCTGTTTTTTGGCATCCAGTTGATCAATGCTCAGGAAAATCATCACAGAAAGTTTGCTGGTGTCCTGTAATAGTGGTGAGACTTGGACAAGAGCAAGTTTGAGTTTTGCATTTTATCACTCTGTCTCTTTTATTTGGGTCTGTATGTTCTTGACATTAGTGTACATCTGGGCTCCATACAAAAAGGTCAAGAGTGTGTTTGTTTGACAGCTGTTTGGTCAGCCACTTCTGATTGACTGAAATAAATCAACAGGTATCTGAAACTGCACAGTTACTAGGGTTGGGGAATATGCACTTTCACCTTGTTTCTGCAATCTTGGAGTTTATATATTTAATTAGCAGGGGGTGGGAGGGTGCAGAAAGGTGATTTTAGAACATGAAACTGAGAGAAATATGAACAGCATCAGATTCTGTCTTTTGGTATTCAGGTAACTGATAATTTAGTTATTTCAAATTTCATTATTTAGATGTTGGTCATGTAATCATTGATGCAGTCTCATATAGTTTTGTGTTGTAGAGGCTACAATATTGTATGCATTGTATTGTAAAAGTTTCATGACCCCACAACTGTGTAAGCAACAGTGGGTCTTGTGAAAGTAAACAACTGATCTGGTTAGTGGTGTACTTAGCATATTTGACACCCAGAGGTGAGAATTTTTTTAACATCCTCTGCAAGCAGAGATTTTTTGCAATACTCCCCCTCCTCTATGATAACTGTTTTCAGTAATAATCATGAAATGAAACAAATAATGACCAGAAAACAAAACAGATAAACTTTTCCTGTGATTGAAGTTTGTATATATAATCATGCTGGTAAAATAAATGAAAATATTATAAGACAAGGAAAAATTACATTAATGCATTTTTGAAAAAGGGAAACTTGCAAATACAGATTGCTTTACTGCAGTATAACGAAAACATCACAGTTTCTTTTTTCAAGCCTTAAGTTCTGCAGATTTATCAATGACTTTGAAATTTAGCTTCTTTGCATATTCATGTTTAATAGACAGTATAACCAGATTTGTCAGTCTATCTTCATTCATAGTTGATCGAAGAATACCTTTAATTTTAATTTTAAAAAGTTTTTTTTTTGTTACATGACAACAGTTACTGTAATAGTTAGAACAAATCTTAAACATCAGTGCATTTGGAAGAGATTCACAAAAATCGTATTTCACAATAAATTCTAAAAACTGCAATGCTGTCCATGTCTTTGTTTCTTCAATATATATTCTAGCAGTATTAAGATATCTTTGGAGTAAAAAAAATGACTAGAAAAGTCATCATACATTTCTATTATACTTGGTAAAAGTTTCTGAAGTTGTTGTCCTTCTGCAAAAATAAAAGCAAATGTTTGAATAACTCCAAACACTGACATTATCTGATTAATCCTTTTTGAACAAGTGCGCAGTTCTTGGTGGAAATTATCAAGGCATTCAAACCTTGCCCTTTTGATTTCTTCTAACAATGTAAGACATCCATCTCTTGTCATTTCTCCTGGCATTTTTCTTCAAAATTGAATTCTTTTTTTCTATGCAGATGTCCATTTCTTTGCATTTTGGTGTCGCATAGCTAATGACCTTCTTCATAATTTTTCTGCATTGATCTCGAAGGGAAAACTGTAAAGCTTGGAGTTTCACTGTACATTTTTCAAGGCTGATTCCAGCTGTTTGCCAATACTTTTGTCTCATTAACATTCTCCAAAACCTCACACCAGAAAAAAAGATAACTCATAAAATGGACATCACATACAGCACAGAGCAAATTCTGAGCTGACCCTCTTGGATCCACATTTTCTTTTGGATCACACTGCACTTCAAATATTGAAATTACCTTTTCAAAAATTGTCTTTACTACCCAGACAGCTTCATAATTAACACTCCATCCTGTCTGGGAAGTCTTTTTGTTATTTCATCTACACTCTGCAATATTTCCGTCAATTAAGTGAAACTGAAAAGAATAAATATTTTTATCCAAAGTTCTAAAAAAGATCACTCATGACGAAACCCTTCCAAAAGAATGCACTCCACAGAGGTTCAAAGAATGATTTGCACAATCTTACAATTAAGGACTTTGGAATAATTTCTTTCATCCTTGCCTGAACACCACTGTAGATAGTTACAACATTGTCATAACCTTGACACTGACAAAGGTTCATGTTCAGTCCATCACTATTCAATTGTTTTTAAGATCTCTTCTGTGAGTTCAGCAGCAGTCTTCCCAGAAGTAGGCAAGAAGCCCAATAATTTACTTATTCATTTCCAGTTTACCATCTTTGATATGGACATATCTGATCACTTTACATATTTAATCAGTGTGTGAAACATCAGGAGTGCTATCAAAAAGAATTTCAAAGTAGTTTTTTTTTTCTAATATCTGCTCCTGCTTCTCTTTGATGTGATTTAAGATGAATTAATCCATTCTGAATTTTGGGAGACAGGTATAAATCAGTCTCCTTTCAGAAAAGATAGCATGTTTAATTTTTACAAAATGTTCCTTCAAAATTAGGTCAACTCCATCAACTCCTCTAAATTTCCTTTGTTTGCTGATGACATATCCTCTGCATGACCATGAAAAGGAAGGTTTTGTTACATCCAAAAGACAATGGGCAGGATTCTCGAATCCTCCATGTAAGACTTAATAAGTCTTACACGGAGGCTGCAGTTGAACAGTATGACGTCAGCGAGCCATGAATACTCATGAGGATCCCGCTGACTCATCAGTAACTCTGACACAGACTGAGTATGAAAGCAGGGGCGTGTCCGACTGCTGAGCAGTCTAAATGGTCATGCCCCTGCAAGTTGTTACAAAGCACAATGTCAGCACACAAGAGCAACGTCACTCAAATGTACTTGCACCCAACAGCACACTCCCTGACACTGGAAACCCCAATCAAAGTTATAAAATGTAAAATATTAATTTTTTATTTTTAATCCACGATATAGCTGCCTGCATACCTCTCAACCTCTTAGAATAAGAAATCTGGACAAAGCCATTAAAAAACTGGTACAATTAGGGACATGTTTTAAATATTGCTCTTACAAATTAGAAAGTTGATAGAATAACAGGTTTTGCATTAGTATGCATGTTCTGTATGATATGAAGTCTAAAACTCAAATGTCTGTCATTATTTTCTAACTTCAATCTTTAATAATTTGCCAGAAAGCCACAATTTTATGAAAAATGGACCAAAAATATAAGGCAAAAATTTGGACATTCTGCGAAAATCTGTACAGTTGAGAGGTATGCCCGTATTTGCGCGTGTGTGTGTGCGGGTGTGCCCATTGCCTAACCACAGTTAGCAATTGTGACAGCGAATAGCATATAAGAACTAATTATTCAAATTCTGCCAAGTAGCAGTATTGTAATGTTAGAGCATTAGCCCAAAGAGTAGGCATTCAAGGTTCGAGTCCCACCACTACCCTTCTTATTTTTTTTATGTTCCAAATCAGTATATAAAATAATACCTGACATATACGATTAAAATATTATAAAAAGCAGTGAAATGGCCAATTTATTATTGAAGAAAATATATATTTTAAAGGCTCCAGATTTAAGCAGTGCTTTACCCAGCTAAATAGGGTTGCCCAAAGTTTAGCAGCACTTTATCCAGTGCAATGTGTATGTGCGGACGTGCGCGCCGTGCCAACCAGGGCACTGTAGGGACACATATCCTACACAAGGGTATCATACAGACAGATGCCTGTCATCTGATACATGCTGTATAGCAGTAAGCCGACTATGGCATAGTCATCCACATGTACTATACTTACTATCCCGTCAGTACCACATAGGTGGTAGCCCTCAACATGTATATTGGGTACCAATGTGTACATACAGCCTCATGTTATGCCATGTGTCCCCTGGTATCCACATATCCATAGGTATTGTGGAGTTCCAAGGTGTGTCACATGAGACATTAGAGGCCTGGATGCATATCCACAAGGCAGTTGTACACCTATAAAGACCATCTATTATTGTCAGTCATTGTTGTGTATGAACATGTCTGACATATACCCCAGGCATATACCCTCACTCACACTACTGTTAAGTAACTGTCATGGGTGTGTGTGGCACAGATGACCCTGGCCATGGATCACAACAGTGGATGGCCCTGTCACATACATACATATGTGACCTACGATCTGAGAAACAGCGGCACAACCTGTCAATGGCAACAAATGTATTCATGTAGTATGCAGGCTTCACACCTATGTACTGATTAAGGGAACATGTACACATACATATTTGCCACGCAGGTACCTGATGTGTGCAATGCACTTACTGTTGTAATCATAATATGTCATAACATAGTAAAAGCAAAACCCACACCGCATTGTCCAAGAGTGACACACACAAAGCCAGCACTTACAGGATTCAAACCCCTGTTTAGTATGTTATGACACTAGAGAAAGACACATTAGCACAGCATGCTATTTGCTTTACTGGGCAGCTTTCCTTCTCCGTCTGTATTTCTAAGGTGGTGACATCATCAGTCTTTCCAAAGAGGAATATACATCTTTAGTGTGTTTTCCCAGTCTTCAAAAAGGCCACTCCTTTCAAACAGAATTGCACACACACACACACACACACACACACACACACACACACACACACACACACACACACACACACACGCACACACACACACAGTGCTTACAGGATTCAAACCCCTATCTACATATGTTATGTTACTACAGAGACATGCATTAACACAGCACACTATATGCTTTACTGGGCATTTCTCTACACCTGCTATACTTGTAGGATGCTGACATCACCAGACTTTCCAAAGAAGAATGTAACTCCTTCATTGCGTCGACAGTCTACTCCTCTCAAAGGATGTGATACACATACTCAAAACCCCCCATACACACATTCAGCATTTGCAGGTTTCAAACCCCTACCTACGTATGTTATGATACTACAGAAACAGGCATTAACATGGCGTGCTATATGCTTTACTGGGCATTTGTTTACACCTGCTATACTTGTAGGATGCTGACATCACCAGACTTTCTAAAGAAGAATGTAGCTCCTTCATTGTGTCTACAGTCTACAAAAAGGCCACTCCTCTCAGAGGATGTGACACACACACACACACACACACACACACACACACACACACACACACACACACACACACACACACACACACATCATTTGCACGTTTCAAACCCCTACCTAACTATGTTATGATACTACAAAGACAGGCATTAACACAGCACACTATATGCTTTACTGGGTGTTTCCTTTTCACCTGCCACATTTGTAGGTTGCAGATATCTTCTGACTGGTCATGGTAATGTCTGCAGTAATTGCAGGAATGAGCCATGTGTCTTGGAAGGTGTCCAATAGCTCTGTGTGAGTCAGATGGACAGGTGTATGGGTGATTGTATGTTTGGCCATGGGATATCTTCTGTGTCCCTGCTACACAGATGCACAATGGACTGTACATATATGGGCTATCTTGTGTGACCTACTTTTCACATGCACAGTATTCAACTTGGACATGTTGCACATGCCAGACACACTCTGTCTAGGTGTGTACATGCCCTAGGGCAGATAGCCTAGGATCAGACTCTGCACCTATGATAATGTTCAGGATTCACACCTGTTTATTGATGATACCCTTTGCAGGTGTTTATCGTCGTTGTTTCCCCACTTTCTATGAACAACTTAGGTATCTGCAGCAAAGATGTGATTATGACAGGGTTCGACTATATTGTATATGTGTCTATTGTCATATAGCTGTGTGCACAGGCCAGATTGCTGGCTAGCGTGTGGTTCCTGGGTTGACACCTGTAACTGCCTGATAGGTATGGACCATTGCTATACTCTGACATGGCCTATGTGTGTGAGCATGCCCAGTGTAACCTTTCAGAATATTGCTGACTGAGTTCCACTACCATAGTTGATTTATTCAACGTTTTACCTGTAGCTAAAAGGCTTGTAGTCTGCTCATCTGCAAAATAAAAGACCCCTGTTAGTCTCGAACCCCAGACCTTGGACACACTAGACTGCATGAATTATTACTAAGCCACAGCAGATATAAAATAATTTGATGTTGTAATAAATATATCATTCCTTACAATGAAGGAATGTAAAGGAATAATAAAAAGGCCATTAGAGAAAAGCCTGTTCTGTGAATCCTTAACAGCCAGTGTTGTGGAATTGCATTACATGACAGTGATAAGAGAAGCAGTCATTCTAGCAAACAATAACGTTACAGAGGCACTTTACAAACCACACACAATATCAGGGCACTACAAACACTAGCATATCTGAGTGGGGCAGACGCCATAGCTCTTAAATATGTTCTATGCAAGTTCATGATTGTGCAATGTATGTTAGCTGTGCCAGTCTCACTCCCTCTAGAAAGTATTTCCATCATGTATAGAAGTGGGGTATTACACAATGAATACTGATATTAATAACAGTAGACACTGCTTGCAGCTGCAGCCACTAACATTTTTTTTGTCAGTTAAGCTTTTTAAGTATTCATTTATCTTAGTTAACTCCAGTGTTGCAGTGTCTCTTGACAGAAACATAATGGGCTGTTGTTTTCAGAGTTTTAAGTGCTGGGCTGGGCTGGGTTTGTGTACTGCCTGTGTGATTGCCTGATTCTGATTATTTCCACCTGCTAGCTCTGCTGACTCTCCCTGGTTAACTTCCTACTGTTTGTTGTGCTTCCTTTTCCCTTTCCATTCCCTCAGGGGGGCGGACACATTTCTTGACTTTAGCTAGGATACCTACTGACACACCTCTTCCAGTGATGAGCAACTGACAGCTAACACATGCCACTCTGCTCCAATGAGATTAGCTTCTTTCATACATACCCCCCTCATGATGTCACCTATATCCTACTCTGTTACTCCCCTTATCCTAGTCTTACACTCCACTGACTGTGCTCATTTGCTATGTAGACTTGGGATTCACTATCCTTACCCTCATTTGCATAGGATTGCCTACTAATGCTTGGTTACATCTCTTAGACTGGGTTCCCCCCTTAGCAACCCCTACTCGGTAGCCATGTTGTCTTCAGCCTGCCATTGCCTTGCATTGTACATTACAAATTCACATAAAATCTGCATTTGTGGATTTTTATTATTAGTTTTCTGGTTTTTAGAGCACAGCTCTTTAGTGCAACGCTGCGCTACGCTTAAACATCGGAAATCGGACAAAAAAAAATAAATTAATTTTTTTTCATTTTGCATCAGGAAACATTGCCAATGGCCATAGGCATGCTACCTCTACTGGATGCAACCTTTATTTCAAGCTGTCACGGCTCCGTTTTGCTATTTGCAGAATGGTACTCAGTTGTCAACTGAGTACATTTCTGCAGATAACACTACTCTTACTCGGACAGGTTCGGGTTTCCAGAATCTAAAATCTACCTCATTTGCATGCCTTTCAGCTGCAATTGAGGCAATTTGCATGTCCCGGCCCTGTCCGTGTAAGAGATGTGTTAGGAGCTCTCTTGCACACCCCTGCAGGCTGTTCCTGGATCGCTCGTCGGACATGATGGCTGCATGGAGTCTTACTCTACTCTTAGACTCCATGCAAGCCATTGTGAATCCAGCCCAATGTAAAATGTTTCTCCATTTTGTTCCTCTCCTTTTGCATTTCCACCTAACAGAATATATCAATGTATTTTTGAAGTTTTAGTCTCATTGCCAAGACCTTCCATTTTTCTAAGCAGGAGAGATATGGTTCAGATTTCTCATGTTCAGAGACGTTTGGGATATAATTTCCACCAGGTTTTAAAGATAGTTGTAAAGCTAGATGTTCCAGCTTTTGTCCAGTTATATGAGAAAAGTCTACAGCAAAAACAAAACAATTTTTTGATTTTGAATAAACCATCCAAATTCTCAACACTTTTTCTCCGTTTAGTAAAGATTTATAAAACCATGAAGTTGTTGAATGTTGATTGTCTCTTTTGGTATTTCCTCTTATCACTGAACAACTGAGAAAGATCCATCTTTATTATGAAGAGGTTCACTTCCCTGCTTAACCAGATTAACTCTCAAGTCAGTGGGAACCGGTATAGGCCAAGCAGTGATATCATAATAAATCAAAATATTCCTAGTATTTTCATCAAAGTCTTAACCTTGCTCTTTACTAGAGTCTTTCCTCTCCATTATTATTTTTATCTTGTTGATGTTGGCTCTTGCTAACATTTTCTTTCTCTTCCTCATTGTCAGTGCCTATAGAAGATAACTCATTTTTCATCTTTCATCCCTGGTCATTTGAACATTTTGCAATTTCTAATATATGTGCTTTGATGCAGCAACTGGCATTTCTTCAGAACTTCCATTAACTATATGCAATGTTGAAAGCACTGTACATTTTAAAATAGATCCAGACATTGCTGCGACTGCTTTCTCTTTTGCTTTGTTTTATTTTTCTTTGTTGATTTCCATCTGGGTCCATAGAGTTCCATGTTAACATGGGGTCTATATCATGAGATCAAAACCTTAGGTAGTCAAATAACTAAAGGTCGATCTCTAAATATCGTAATGTAAAAATTGTGAATGGCTATTTCCACACAGGGAAACAAGTTGTTTGGCCGTTACATGGATTTTGTCCTTTTTGCAATGTAGAGTGATATTGGAGTTGGTATATTTAGTTAGAGGGGTGTGGGGGCGAAGGCCCCCCCCAATTTCTGTTTTCAACTTTTTTTTATTTTTTATTTTGGCCAACAGCATTGTTTCCCCTGTGTGGAAATGCCTGTTCGTGATTTTTTCATTTCGATATTTAGTGATTGACCTTTAGGTATTCTGCTACCCATTAAAACGGGTACCTCACTTCAAATTTCTTTATGAAATACAGAATTATGAACCAGTTAAAAATAAAAATGACATTAAATATAAACAGAATACTCATATTTTAAGTTTTGACTATGACTTAAAAAAAAAAAATATATATATATATATATATATATATAAATAAATATATATATATATATATATATATATATATATATATATATATATATATAATAGTCTCTCTCACACACACACAGTAGATAAATGCTGTAATTAAATCAAAAGGTGCTTCAACAAAATATTAGTTTAACAATGTGTACACTTATAAAACTAGCTTATTGTACGTTTTTTATTTTTTATATTTTTTTCCTCTAACAGATTTGTTTGATTTTCAGTAGAATTCTACAGGTTATAGGTCACAGTAAAGGTGGAAAAAGATTTCAAATTATTTATTGTGGTCTCATTTTTTATATCACAAAAACCTGGCATTTTAATAGGGGTGTGTACACTTGCATATACATACATGAATGAAAAAGATTTTAAAAAGGTTATCCGGTCCAATCTGTCAGAGTTTAGCAACTTTGATATTTAAAATTCCAAACTACCACTATCTGGTATCTACCTTCCATATGATGAAAAAGTAAATAAACAGGTACTTGCAGAATACAGGCACAAACAGATAGGATCAGCTTTACAAAACATAACTTGTCACTATTCAGAAATTACAATAATAATTTAATTAAAAAAAAGAGAGTTACAATAATTTTAATTAAGATGTTCATTTTTGCCTAAATGTTATTTAAATCAATATTCAAATTATATGTGGGCCCCTATAAAGTAAAATGAGTAAGGATGTATCCTAACTACTTTATTTGTATAATAATATCTATAACTATACCCTTCTAATTAGCATTTTAAGATGACAAGCTGCTGCAGTTTAACTTTAACATATTTAAAATTTATTTTGGCCTATGGTTGTTTTTGGTTTATACTTAAACAAAATCACAGAAACAACTCAAATATTGTTAGTTAACATGCAATTTATATGCCCTGTCCTCTTCTCTGTGCTATTTTCTTTCCCACAGCATTCTGATTCTTCTCCTCATTAACCTAAATATTTTTTTTTGAATCCCCCATTTATTTATTTAAAAAAAAAATCTTTATTCATCTACACAACAGTACAGATTTACAAATGCTGCAATCCAGAGACTGTGCTATACACTTAGAATTTAAAAAATAAATAACATTTCCCCTGTATACCTTAATTACACAGCAGTTATGATCCATGATCAGTATTAACATCATTCATTCAGATTTACTGATAGCTCTAGCACGCACCCATCCAATCAGTTACTTCCCATATTGCTGCTGTTGGAGGTAATTGTAATATTTGTGATTACTGTTTTATTCATTATATTACTTAACTCGCTTAACACACTACTTAATGCACACGCTATGCCACAGGTCTAAAAATCCATTGGAATTCCCTGACTGGGAATTGAACCCAGGCCATAGCAGTGAGAGTGCCAAATTCTAACTACTAGACCACTAGTGATCCCTCATTTACAAATAAAGTCCTAATTAAAGTAACACTCATCTGGCTATTCTTAGCCTACTTTATAACTACCCATAACATAATTAACTATATATAAACATACAACAATGGTATGCATTAATTATTTATTTGACTGGTGCGATTGTATGAGCAAAAATATCCTAAGGTGTTTGGCTGGCAGCCAAAAGAAACATTCCATTTTCTCAGCTGCTATCTCTCTCTCTCTCTAAATAGGTAAACCATGAAAACTAGCTGTTTATAAATTTTTTTTTACATATGTCAGATCCCTCCTATCTGGGGCCACTGGTTGCTTTCATTTTTTTGGTTTTTGCCTTCATAGATGCTAGGGTAATTATTACGAGTAACTTCCTTTGACTAGAGGAAATGTCTGATTCAGTCCAAAGTCCCAATAGTAAGTTTTCTTTCTTTAACCCTACTTTGTTGGCTGTTATACTGACCACTACCTTATTAATAAATTGTTTAAATTCAGTCAAGCTCTTACAGTACCAAAAGATATATAATATCATCATATATAATATATCAAATATATAAAAAATATTTGTGTAAGCACTTCCAGGCAAGTATACAAAATTTGCATTGCCTCAACACTTTACCTGGGAGCAAACAGTTGAACATTTGACATGTTTTCACAGTCCTCCCTCCCACCCTTCCCCTGGGTTGACCCCTCGTCATCTTTTACTTTATGATAGAGGTAGGATAGTAGTTTCTTCTGGACTTCCTCAGTATGCCTTGCATCCTCTGTGAATGAGTGTTAGCAATGGTCAATCCTTTATTTTAACCCAACCATTATGTTGTAGCTCCTGTATTAATTCCTCGTACTGCATTTTCAGTCCTCCTGGACGTTCAAAGTCTTGCTGAATATCTGCCAACTTTCTAATTCTTTCTTTGCTAAGCATCAGCTTCCAAAATTTTAGCTTTCTCCCCCCTTTTCTCTACTTACTGACCTTAACTATCCCTTGTCTAACTCTGTTTGTTGCATACCAGTAATGCTTCTTTAACTCTTTAGTTTGAAATAGTTCCTAAATATCTTTCTTTATATCTGTCAGGATTCCTGGAAGCCCTTTCCCTAAGTTTTTATTCCAGAAGGCCTCTAACAGATTTATACTGTTAGACTATTAGACCAAAGATATTTCTGTAATATCATCTCTTCCCATTTCGTCTTAACCACCAGAGATTGACATCTGGTATATAGTTGTAGCTCAGTCGCTGTTATGTACCTGTCTAGATCTATTACTGCAACCCACTCTTGCCCTTCAGTAGAGTCAATTTAGACTATGCAATCCTAAGCCTTTCCCCTTTCAATATATAGTCTCTCATCCAGACTTTGGCTAAGTCCCTAGCTTGTGGTTTGGACCAAAAGCCCTGGCCTAAGTATAGTATATGGGGCAGTACTTCTCAAGTTAACACCTGTACTCAGTGGTTCAAAAATAAATTCAAATGCATCCATTGTTGCAATTTCTCCCTAATGGAGTTATAAAATTGCCTGTATGACTCTTCTAAGGGACCCTTATAAGTTTGCCCTAGCCAAATACCCAAGTATTTTATCTTATCTTGTATTTTAATTTGTGGAGCTACCCCTTGCATTCTTCAGGTGTCATAAATATTTATAACTGCTGCTTTTGTTTTCTCTAGGTTAATTTTATATCCCAAGAATATGCTACATTGAACAAGCCTTGTTAACAGTATAGGGAGATTTTTTCTCTGGTTTGGATAGGGTTAAGATTATGTCATCTGCATATGACACCAGCTTTAAGTTTAACTTCCCCATGTAAACCCCTGTATATCTGACATTCTAATGTCCTGCGCAGGAGACTGCAAATAAAAAGCAAATAACAGGAGTGACAGCGGACAGCCCTGTATGGTCCCCCTTTTTGCTATAAAAGGTTCTGAGAGTGTGGCCATTGCTTTAAACCACACTGTGCCTTCACCATATACTGCAGTTAATAGCAAAATCCAGCTCTCTAGGATCCCCACTTTCGCCAACACCTTAAATAAAAAAGACCACTCAACACAATAACATTTTTTTTTAGCATCTAAACTTACTATCAACATGGGTATTTTACTTAGTTGTGTCTCCTGCATTATCACTAAAGTCCTGATCATATTATCAATGGTCTGGCACCCTTTCATAAAACCACATTGCTCCAAATGAACTAACTGAGGCATTACTTCATTTAGACAACTAGCAAACAGCATCACAAAAATCTTATAGTCATAATTAAGTATTGTTATTAGCCAATATAAGCTAGCAAGCTGGGAATCTCTTTTCTCCTTTTGTATTGGAACTATAATGCCTTCTGTCCATCTTTTAGCTATTGTGATAGTTTGGATTATATAATTCATTAATTCCTTCAACACAACTACTATTCTGTCCTTTATTACTCTCCATACTCCAGTAGGTATACCATCTGTACTTGGGGACTTCCCTTCTAGTCGGCATTTAATTACTCTTCTCATCTGTTCCTGTTATCTGACTGATCAATTTTGTCTGTTGCTTTAGAGTTAACATCAACTCTAGGGTATTTAATTATGTCTTTGCTAGCTCAACTGTCTCTACACCAATATTCTGCTTAGTTTATATGTTTTCATAATAGATTTTAAAGGCACATAGCATCTCACCCACATTACTTACAAGTTGTCCTGATGCCTCAATTTTTAACTGAGTTATTTTCCTGTCTACATTTTGCTTTCTCAGCCTCCCTGCAAGAGCCCCAATAGACTTCAGAGTATTATCATAATATAAACCTTTTACTGCTGCAATAATATCCTCTCATCCTCCCATTTCTGTAGGTCCACATGTAAGGTTCTTAATTTTAAACCCACATCCATTGACAATATACTCTGTTCTTCCCTCTTTCTGTTACCAAAATATGATTGC
Organism: Protopterus annectens; assembly: GCF_019279795.1. Lineage (NCBI taxonomy): Eukaryota > Metazoa > Chordata > Ceratodontiformes > Protopteridae > Protopterus > Protopterus annectens. The sequence goes on along the minus strand of NC_056731.1, from coordinate 864,103,133 downwards.
AGTTCTTCCTTTTGTATCTTTTTAATGTTGTCCCACTGCTCTATGCCTATACAGTCATGTGATAACATCTGCAATAGCTTGTCTTTTAACCTGTCTTTAAAGCTAGTTTTAGATAAATAATAAGTCAGGAAATACTAGTGTTTTGGGCCAGATGACTCCTGTATCAGGTCAAACATCACTGACACAGACATGTGATCTGAAATTCTTATAGGACTGACTTTTTTCCTTGCTGATCATGTTCTTCTTTTCTTTTGCAATAAATACCTTATCTATCTGTGACCAACTTTTATATCTCGAAAAACAGACAGTTCAATGTACCACCATAAACAGAAAGGACAAGCGGTTTCAAAAGATTGTGATTGGTCTATCCAAGTTTTTAAACATTCAGTTTTAGGCCCAGTAAACAGGATCTGAAGAAGACTAAGGCCAAAAGCACTTGTCCTGCTTGCCTATTTTATTGGCATTGTTGCATTAAAGTTTTTATGTGAAAGCTGTGCTCTGTTCATGGTGGTATGTTCAACTATCTGTTTTTAAAGTTGTTTTGGATTTGGACTACTTTCGGTGGTGTGACTTTCTTTTTCCTGAAGAACTTTTATATCTCGGTGAATAATAGTAAGTATATTCTGTAATATGCTTAAATTGGTCTAATGTCGTAACATCTGCCAAATTCACAGAACATAAGAATGAAGCACACTTCTTAGCAGATTTTGGCAACTTTGTCCCACCTTTACCACCCTTCACTTCTATTTTATTGAAGAGCAAATTTCAATCCCCAAACGTAATAAACTCCCTTCATGAAATTGCAGTATGTCTAATAATATTCACCTAAAAACTGTTGTTGTGGTATTGGGGGGTCAAATACAAGGTGGTCACTAATATTTAGTCCCTTTAATATTACCCTCGCCATAAATCAGTCCAGCTCATTCGCCAGCTGTCCTGTGACCTGAATACATAAGTCATGTTTTCTTTAATGTGGCAACTCCCCTCTGCCTTGTATCTTCATAACTAACACTGCCCAGCAACACATATCCACTACCTGTCAACTTCTGGTGTTCACAGTCCCCAAGCTGCATCTCTTATAGCACAGAAAATACCTGATTTTTCCTGTTTTACTTCATTTAGTACCCTAAAATGCTTTACTGGGTTCATCAAACCATTGACATTCCACAAAATGATATTTATTTTAACTATTTAAAAACTTTATCTTACAGAGTAGTCTTTGTTCATTCCTGGGACCCCTTCTTGTCCATTCATAGAGTTAACTCATATCCTACACTCCCATAATGATTCACCAGGCTACTCTTACTTAGCATCTCTCTCTGGTTCTGGCCCTTCCTGTATTGGCTGCCAACTCATTTGTCCATTCATGTAAAATTATGCCACTCATGTAACTGGTGTATATAAAATAAAATACTTCCAATAAATCCTGATACTCCACCTTACAGGCAGTTATAACATAAATGATATGAAGACTCGATTAGGTCAACGCCAGACAGATTTATCGTTTCTGTTATTATTGCTATCAAGATGTTGTTGTTATGTTATCTAATCCTTGTCCCATAATGAGATCAGTAGCATTCCTTATATATTTTAAATTGTGTATTCATACTTAAACAGGCAAAACACACACTCAAAAGATGCAGAAGCTCTGTTTGCCTTTAGCTGATAAAATAAAGAATAATGGGCTAAACAGGCATAATACAGTCCAAATTATCTGAGTTGTGGTGCTCTGTATGTCTTAACTGAACCATGTGATCTTAAAGTTGAGAGACTGCCCGCACGATTCGCTGGTTAAAGACTTTCTTGTTTAAATTGATGGTTATACCATCTTCTTTTGGCCCACAGAGGTAGAAAGATCCTAAAAGACCCACCCTTGACCACACGTCCACAACCCCTTTTTCTCATTTTTGCACATGGGGTTGGGGCGTCACTTCAACAATGACAATCATCTAGAGTCAAGGTTTACACCACTGGGTGGCTAGACCTGCCACAGCAGTTCTTCCATATCACACACAGTCACACACTCACACCTATGGCCAATTTAGAGTGCCCAGTCCACCTATTGCATGTCTTTGGACTGTGGGAGGAAACCAGAGCACCCAGGGGAAACCCACACAAACACAGGGAGGACATGCAGAGTCTGCACAAAAGGTACCCTACCCAAGAATTGAAACAAGGAATGTCATGCCGTGAGGTGACAACTCTATCTGCTGCATCACTATACTGCCCCAAAAGGCTATCATTTAATGTCAGGTAGTATTAAAGTTTTTTTATGTCCATCCCCTCTCGAGTGTACCAAATGTCATGAGCTCAACAAGAGACAGAAAAAATAAATAAATGATATCCTGTCTTAAGCTGTGACAAATAAATACAGTTTATCCAGTTGAAACTAACTTTAATAACCCCTTTTTGAAATGTGCATTTAAGTTATTGTGTATCAATACCATGTCTCCCTAATGTTGAACTAATTGAAAAACAGCCACTATTGCATCAGCATGACAATTCTCTCAGTTATCAATTACATTACCATCCATTTTGCCCTTTTATTTTGCAGTAACACTTCAGCCTTCCACTTCAGTACTGAGTATCTCTTGAATAATGAGAAAATTTTCCCCTTCAGTTGAAGGTGGTACTTGTGGAGTATCCATGTACTGAGAATCAGAGTTGGACAGCACTGCCTTAGGATCAGCTCTGTTCTTGTCTACCAGTATCATCAGTGCATCCTGTGATGTAGAAATGTCTTTGGACTACCAGCAAAAAAAGATTTTTAAGAGAGCAGGGTACAATAACTTGTATGTTAATCCACTTTGTCAGCACTTAACTTGCACTTGCTGAAACTTAGCATGCCTTCTTTTTGGGGCTGAGAAATCTTGATCAAAATAGATTTTATGCCCTTCAAGCAGGATTTTATGACAAGGTCTCCATAAACCTGCCAGTATCATGTCTCTCAGATGACAGTTAGCAAATCAGGCAATGATGTGCTGAGGTTTACTCTGATTCCTTGTCTGCAGTGTCCAAGCCATTCTATGTATTCTCTCCTGTATAATTTCTTCTGGATTGATATTTGCCAACCTAATAGTTTGGTTTTCATGTATTGAAGACAAACCTCACAACACTTACATTCATCCTTTAAGCCCTATGTTCATGATCTATAGTCATAGTGTTAAGTAGCTTGAGTGTGCTTCATTGGCTGCTACCTTTGATTTCAGCAATACGTTCTCATGAATTGCTGACTGAATGATGTCAGAGTGCTCATTCGCTGCCTCAGTAATTTGTTTTATTTGCTGATCATTGCCTTCATATATACATCCAATTTGGAATTTATACTCTGCATCTCTTTGAATATATTTGCAACCAGATCCACTGAAGTTTATTTTGCCTGTGATGGTTATGCCACTGCAGTTTTATACTTTTTATTTTTTTTGGCTCTGTCTCTGTTTCCACATATAAGTACAGCCACCCACTTCACTGCAGCATTAATGCCTCCTAATGGCTGTTTTGCATGTTAGCTTGATCAGTTTTACCAACATTAACAAATGGCTATGGCTGGGTCTTCAACCAGTGCTTTATATATACCTGCTCCATACCAGAAGTCCCTAAATTCCATATTTATAACACATAGGTAGCAGAGGTGTACTATGAACAAGTCACAAAGAACTACTGAAAATGAAAAAGTAATGCTTATGTTGGCTCATCCAGCAAATAGCCACTTAGCTATATACACTTCCATCTGACTGTGAAAAAATAGCTCTCACCTTCTTAGTGCAAAATAATGGGGAAAAAGCTCCAAACCAGAGTGATTTTAATTACCGAGACTGAAAAAAGTGATGGCCATATGTGGTCATCCAATAAACAGCCACATTGCTGTGTACACCTTATTTAACCATGAAATGAAAAAACAATGACTCTCGTCTTTCTTAGCATTCCTAATCCATAGATCCTTTTTTAATTAGCCTCCAGCAGAATAGATTTCTCTCACAGGATCTTCTTCTAGCTGAGTGCATGCCCATGAATCTACTGCCCCAAAAAATAACACCTGTAAGAAAAAAAAAAAAAAAAAAAAAGAACTGAATGAACTCTTAAAACACATTGGCATTGCATTACAACTCCACTGGCCAAAACAGCATCCGAAGGAAAAGGGAACTGTGGGTACTTCTCAAGACATCTATTTCACATAGCCAAACTGAATAGAACCACTTTAAAGTAGGGTCTACTGACCATCAAAATATAACAACTGAAGGAAACAAACTGAAAAAAACCTGAAGTAGGAGTACTACATTTTTCTTTCATGGTTATCACTGTAGCATTTGGATTATCCTCTGTATACCCATTATACTGCTTATGTGAAGCAGTTAAATTTTTCTTTATTCTTTATCTTTCAATTAAATTACTGGCCTGCTCTCTGGCTTGCACGCAGAATGAGGACCCCCCCCAACTAATAGCATGGCTTCTTTGTAACCCCTTTTTGGAAACTAAATATCAAAAATTGGCTAAACCTATTTTACTACATACTATCTCTGCAAACTTCTGTACTATATAAATGGAAGGGTTCCTGTTGAACTTAAATTTTACTAAAAAAAATAGCAATCAGGGATTCTCCTCTATGGAAAATACATATATACCTTAAGTTCTTACTGATTGTTTTTCTCTTTTACCCCCACGCAGTTCGTCTACCCTACCCCAAATTCCACCCACCCCTATACATCTACACTTATACCCACATAACTCCACCACACTCCCACCATCCAATCAGAATAGCCAACTAATTACTCCTTCTATTCAAATCTCCTACTTTTACCTTTCCACTATCACTCTAACCCCTATACGCATGCATCCAACCCAGTCAAGTAATGCTATATCTTCCTCAAAGACTAATTTACCTTATTTTCTGTTCTGGCACCAAACCCTCACATACATATTCAATTAACTAATAATGCTTTTAATATCCTGTTTCACCACTTTGCTAATACTCCTCATACATACTACATCACTATCAGCTCAAACTCCAACATATTATTCCTCCTCAGTTATCTCCAAATCCATATATTTCTCTCAGCCCAAGAGTTTCTCTAATATCTCCCCTCAGCTATTTCACAACACTGTATTACACTACTTGGCCCGCAAGATCCTAACCACTCCCCATACTAATGAAATAAAGAAAATAGCAGCAAAGTCAAAGTCCCCATACTAAACCACACTTTAAACCTCTTACAACTGCTGCAAAAAATATATAATACACTATGCTCCTATCTTTTCTCCATATTACAACAATAATGCAGAGACATCCACCCAAATCCTGATCCCTTCCCTGATATACACCCTAGAACATGTCCTAAAAGCCTAACTATAATAACACTAAACCTTAGAAGCCTGTGCAACAAAATAGACACTTCCATGCCTGCATTGACCAGTACAAACCAGACATCCTAGCCTTAAATGAAGCTTGGCTAAATTCTCATGTAAAAGACTCAGAAATCATGGCCCCCAACTTTAACATAGGGAGACTTGATAGAATCCATAAGAAAGGTGGAGGAGTAGCCCTACTTTAGCCTGACAGCTTTAATATCATAAAATAACAAGGTGCGATATGTATAAAGTAACCAAACTAAAAAAATAATAAAGAAAGCGTAACCAAAAGAGGGTCCTTGAGGTAAAACTCCACATTTAATAGGAACACAAAACACAATATTAAGCACTTTCATCCCTACAAACCGGGGACTTCATCAGAATACATTTTGCCTACTTTCTAAAACAACTAAATATCCCTTCATTGCACACCACTGGTTGGGTCATTAACCAATTAAATTACCAAAAGCAATATTATGCCTTAGCATAAAAAGTTTAAAATAACCAGTAAAAAAAAGTTTAAAAAATATTTATGGACTGAATGTAAACAAGTTAAATAAAAACTGCTTTTGCTGTGAAACCACATTATTTAATATTATTACTGATCCCTCTACGTTTTCAGGTCAGTTGAAAAAATACTTGCATATAAGCAAGGAAGATCTTCATGTATTTATAGCCTAACAGCTTTTTCCTTCAACACAGGTACAATAGAAATGTAATCATTCACCCAGGTGGGAACATTGCAGCTAATCTAAACTGCCACTGTACCTCTCTCTTGTTTAATACATTTTCCAATTATCTGCTCTGGGATTCATGTTAATTTGTTCTAAAACTGCAAGGGTGAGTTTCATAAACCCATTACATTCAAGGGAATGTTTAAATAAAGCATTGGTTTCTCTTTTGTTATTAACATCATATAGATGCTCATAAATCCTGTTTTTCAAAGCTCATTCAGGTTTATCCACATAAAAACAGGTGCAATTTTCACACTTTGCCATGTAGACTACCCTACTGGTGGTACAATTGCCTTTTCTGAACACAGTTATACTTCCCATTATATTATCAAGGGTAATCTCTGCCTCCCTCATAATATACCCACATTGGTTACAACACCCGCAAGCCTTTGTACCGGTCGTACTCTGATTATGCATGTTAAGTTTCATTTCTAAATGTCTCTTAAAATTTTCATCTGTTTGTTGATAAAGGTGGGTCCATCACCCAATATGCCATGTGTTTCTGGGTTCATTTTAAAAATATTCCAGCACTTCCTGTAAACATTTTTTATTTCCTTCAAAAAAATGATTGTACTGTACAATATAAGCTTTTTCAAAATTATTTCGGGTAACAGGATCTTTTATCGGGTCATGTTTAAGACCAATGCTTAAAATTGGCTTGTATTTTCTCCCCCATTCTCTGTTAACTTCCTAATATCATCCAACATTTTCTTGGGGTATCCCCTCTCACAGAACATATGTGCTATTTTTAATAACTCACCCCTTACTTCCTTGCAATAAGAGGTCATTATGGCCACTCAGATACCTTGCCCTTTCACCAAATTCCTTTTTTGTGATATTGTGTGACTGCTAGAAAAATGTAGGTATGAGTTACAGAAGGTTTCTTTATGATAGATGTTAGATTTGAAACCATCCCTGATGTGGGAAATACTAGTGTCTAAGTAATTAATTCTGGATGAATGACATATATAGGTAAATTCCAAAAAATCAGTAGTATTGTTCAAATAATTTATAAAACTATCTAACTCATTCCTATTGCCCTTCCACAAAATAAAGATGTCATCCAAAAATCTTATGCATAAGTAAATATAGTTCCAAAATTCACAGTTAAAGACATATCTATCTTCCCAACCAAGGAGCACAATATTGGTGTAGACAGGGGCACAAGCGGCCTCCATAGCTACACCTTTAATCTGTTGAAAGTATTCCCATTCAAAAATCACAGAGTTATTCTCCAATATTAAGGACATAAGTTCACAAATGAGAGTAATATGACCATGACTTAGCCCAGCCCAGAACACAAAAATAATGTTTCTTCAAAAAGGTCTAACCCCTCTTCATTAGGAATTACTGAGAAAAGATCCTTGATATCTGTAGTTAAGAATAGAAGATTTTTGCACCATATGTCACTTTTAAGCTGTCTTAAAAACTCCCAGGAATCCTTAACTAGGTGAGGTGGATTCTCAACCTCATGTTTGACCCACTTTCCACTAATACATCCAAGGGATGTGTCTTATATCCATTAGCTGAAACAATGAAAGAGAGCTCTTCAACATGTTTGTGTATTTTAGGAATTCCAAAGATTGAGGGAATTATAGGGTTAGCATTTGTTAAAAATTCATAAGTCTCAAAACGTATCTGCTAATTCAACATATACTCCTCCAAGTAGGAGTCTATTCTGTTATATGATATATTGATTTGGTTCCTAGAGACTGAGATATAGGTACTCTCATCAAATATTTTTTTTTTTGCATATCATTAGAATAGTCTTCTGAATTGAAAATGACTATCCCACCCCCTTTCTCAGGGGTCATGATAAGTACGATATTATCACATCTCAGTTTTTGAAGCAGAAGACTTTCATCTTTAGTAAGATTATACTGAAAGCTTTCTTTATTTAACCAAATCTTACATATATCTTCCATCACTGCTCTTTTGTATATGTTTAATAAAGGATGAAGGAGGGATTAAATTTACTTTTCCTTTTAAGTGTTCTATTAGCCTGGTGCACCCCCATGGATGGACCTTTCTCTTGGTCTGAAAACATTATGCTAAAATTCAGCTTTCTCATGTATAGTTTCAACTCCATAATACTATTTACTACATCCACATGTTTCCTAGGTACACATTTGAAACCTTTTAAAAACAAGGTAAAAAATTCCTTGGTTATAACCCTATCAGTATAGTTGTAAATGTTGAATCCCTCTCAAGATCTATCTGATTCTTTCTACAAATTCATTCCTGTATTTTCCCCTCCCCCTGTTGGAGTATCCTTTCTGCTTCTGGGGATAATAACTCAACTGAGGGTCACCCCTCTCTGTGCTCCTGTTTGCCATTATCTTTGAGTGTCTGGGAATCTGAAAACCCTGGTCAAATCCCTCTCTTTTAATATTCCAATCAATTCTCCCATTTTCCTTCTCTACAACCCGCATCCCTCTTTCACCACCCCACTCTAACTATAGTCTACCAAAAATCTGTTGCTACCATTATTATTATTAACACGGTGGGAAGAAAATACAAAATTGAATACACTGTTTTGTTACTCTACTGTTTCACATCCCTCTCCAATTTGCACTTCTTTTAGGAGAATAGTGAATTACATCTCCCTACTTTTTCTAAAATCTTTTCATATAAACCCTGGTATTCCTTAAAAAGCAGATATATTAAAATCCTATTTTGTAAACTTTCAATTTCCTGGCTAAAAGAATCCTTTAACTATTCATTGTAATATAAAACTTTGTTTAAAAATTCAATACCACATTTTGCCAAAAAAATTGTAAAATCAACTATCATTTCTTCATCATAAGTCGATCAAAAAGGAAATTTGTACAAGTGTAGGCCTTGTGGCACAATTTTCAATTTAATACATTCCTTTAAATATGCAATTTCTATTTGTAAAGTTTTGAATTTAAATATTCTTTTCTCAAAGTAAAAAACCATGCCCTGTAAAGAGGAAAAATCACTATTATTATAGCTGCAATTACTGTTCATATTGCGTCCATGTGACATTTGAAAACACTAATTTCTCTTCGTAAGACCTTTAAATTTATAATTATTGTCATTGCCGGTTAGGTCTGGATTAACAATTTGCTCAGAAATACATTGCTTTGGGTAGAAGTGTACAACTGCTCAAAAGTACGAGGTCTCACATCAGAACCTAAATAGGAGACAGTACCTGTATTATCACAGCAGTTACATTTGCTTTCCTTGCTGTTGAAATTGTTTTCTCTTCCATCCATGGATTTATGATACTCCAAATCTCCTGTAGCCATGTGTTGGTTGCCACCTTTAATATCATACCTTTTACTAACAGCATCCCTACATTTGCAAATGCAGAGGTACTTACATCTTTTCTAAATCTTAATAGGACCAAACTTATCTATATCATAGTGCTATATATTCCTCAGAGCCAAAATATACCCATACTCAAAAGACATACTATCTTGGATTTCACAAACAATTAACCATGAGACGATCATTTTAGGTGATGTCAACATCAATTGGCTAACACTGTCTTCTCAAAATCCAACCAATATTATTAACCTCTATGGCTTTTCTCAAATAGTCAATTGTCTTACTCAATACAGTAAAAACTATAACCAACAATCCACTCTAGACTGGAGACTTGTATCCCATCCTGCAAATTTTTCTACTACAGGCACACTTCCTAATACCCTAAATGATCACATATCCACATACACTCTCAGAACCACCATTCATTGACACTGTAAATAGGGCTAGAGATGCAGGTACCTTTATATCAGCATCATTAATTGACCTATCAAAAGCTTTTGACACAGTCTCACACACCATACTCCTGGCTAGGCTCTCCAACCAAAGACTTTACACCTCCCTCTAAACAGTGGATTCATAGCTATGTAAACAATCAAAAACAAGCTTTGAAATGGTTAAACACCATCTCTCCCTTTCTTCACACCCCCACAGGAGTCCCACAGGGTTCCATCTTTGGTCCCTTACTCTTTAATATTTTTACTAACAACCTGTACACCTCCTCATCCTGAGGAACACTCATACAACATGCAGATGACTCTACTATCATCTGTGCCTCTCTCACACTTCCTCAATGCACTCCACACTCACACACTTTTATCTCCATTGAAACTTGGCTCAATAACTCTCAACTCATTCTTAACCCTAAAAAACTCCTTCTCTTTATGCCAAAAAAAATACTCTCTTGACACAGACCAGTTCAATATCATTTCTGCAGACAACACTGTTATTGAAATAGTCTTCCACACTAAGCTACTAGGAGTCATTATAGACAGTCAACTTAAGTTTGATCTCCATATCCAGCATAACATTAAGAAAACCCACCAGAAACTAGGCATCCTCTATAGGAACAAACATTTCCTGAATACATCGACCAGAGTCACTCTTGCTAAAGCCTTCCTCCTACCCTTCCTACTAAATGGTGCCACAACTCTCATTGACCTACACTCCACCATCAGATGAAAAATAGAATGTTGCTACAACAAACTAGCCATTTGTCATTAACACAAAGTCCAACACGCATCATTGCAAAGCATTACATATGCTACAATGGCTTGAACTCTCTGGCTACCTCCGTTATGTCCACCTCTTAACCTTAGACAACATCATTTGTAAACCTTTAGCACACCCACCCCTTAGTAGTATAGTGAATCCATACAGCCCCAATATAACCCTGAGGTCTGAAGACAGAAAACTCCTAGCTGTTTTAAATCCCTCAAAAGTACCTGGACAAAGCTTATATTCTTACCATGTAGCTAAAGTCTGGAACTCTCTCCCCCTAACCACAGGAACAATTACTAACCTGGCTGCCTTCAAATCCTCCTTAAACAACATCTGAATAATACCTGGCTATGCTCCTGCTCTACTCCTGGCTAACTTAATCTTGACTTTTCCACCCCTGGCTGATTTTCTCCTGGCTAACTTACCCTTGACATTTCTACCCCTGACTGACACAGTTACCAAAACCTATATCCTTACAGCTGACCTTTCAGTTAATCAACTCCTTACACTCTTCCCTCATCTCTCCAGAATGCTTTGTCTCTTCTATTATAATGTAATGACTGCTCTACAACATACCCCAATGTCAAATTACAAGATTAACTGAAGAATAATATGCATTACCGTATGTAAGAATGTAAAATACCCATCCTGTATTTTAATGAAGAAAAGAACTTATAATATGTTTGTACATGGATGTTTGAATGTATTACTCTGTATATGAAGTTAAACTGCTTGGATGTATTCATCCATATAAGAAGTTAAACTACCTACCCACTGTATAAATTAATGATATAATGATATGTAAGTACATAGATGTCTGAAAGTTTGGAGCATTTCTCCTCGGGCCTTGTTAGATAAATTGTTAAAATCAGACTGTAAAAAATCATTCACAATAACAGACAGTAATGCAGGATTCTCAGGTATCTACTGTATACGTATTCTCTAATGTACATTAGGAGGCAAAAAACCATACACAAACTTGTACAGAATTTTGTCTAGCTTTATTTAGGAAGCACATGTCATTTTATACTATTTACAATCAGCTTTTGCCCACCTCACTGACGTGGTCAGTGACAGGGTCTTTTACATCATAGTAACTTATGTACAACTGCTGAGATAGTGTTTTTCAAAAATCTTTTTCCCATGAGAATATTACAGCCTTGCAAGCACCTGGTCAGTCACAATGTCCTTCCGAAGATGTAGCCAATTCAAGGCCCCTAGATTAGTTCGAATACAATGGATGCATGTCTTCTTTAATACTTCTCTTTGTCTCTTTCTTGTTCACCAGATGGACATTATCTCTGATAGTGCGCACAAGGCCATTCTTCTGGTGGAAGCAGGAAAAGATACATATGCACACAGATTCATTATTTTCTAACTTTGCAAAATAATCTCTTACTGACAGACATGAGCCAGCCGAGCTGGCTACTGTCAGGGTCAAGTTTCTGATCACACTGCAGCTATGCTTCAAGCAATAAAATGCAAGTTTATTTCTACTATCATTCTAGTAAAACAGAATTAAATGCATTACATATTATTCTATTTTTCAATCTTTGCACTTCATATATGTTCGAGTTCATTTATATATATCTGACCACACAACTTATAGATGTCTGAATATATGTTTCTCTAACAGTTGATATATTTGAATACATATTTTCCTAACAGCTTATATGTGTGAAATACATATTTTTCTAGCAGCTTATATGTGAATACATATTTTTCTAACATTCTCCCTCCTGTTAATGCATTTTATTCTATTTGAAACATAAACAATATCATTTCATTTCTTAGCCTTTTCCCTTCAAGGACTTTTAGCTAAGTAAGTCATTTGTTTTATATTTTAGATAGGCTTTCGCTTGGTATCAACAAATTCAATTCCATGTCTTGGTACATAGTTTTAGTTACTGATATGTCAACTAGGTCTCTAACTAATTTTTTCACACAGGGTATTCCGCAGCAGACACATGCTCCAATTATGAGCAGTACTACACAAATAGCAATCAGAATATTTATAAGGACCGACCCCCACCCCCCAAATAGATTCTGGAAAAAGTTCGTCAGTGGGTTTGGGCCTGGTTCTGCCATTGCTGACACCTGCTGTATTACCTCCAGGTGATCATTGATTTTATGTTGGTTGTCTGGAATGTACGCACAGCATTCTTCTTTGATAAGCGCGCACGTACCACCTCTCGCCGCTAGGGTGAAGTCAAGAGCCATTTGGTTCTGTAGTACGACTGTTCTCATTGCATTCATTTCATCAGTCACAAGTTCAAGAGCGGAAAAAGTCGCATTGCTCATTACTTCAAGGAGTTTTGACAATTTCCTCAGTTCCCAAATCGATTTGACTGCTCCGTAGGCTGGGAATATTCCAGCCCAGGATATGACACTGTCACTCAAGTCCATATGAGTTAATTTTTCTTTGTCCTTCACAGCCGAATGATTCTTCCAGCTTGCTTCAATCTTACCCACCGGATTAGCAGGTTTTTTGACTGTATTCTCAGCTTGCTGAGCTGCATTTCTCACATTGCGTATTTTACCCAGGGGCAATTCTGCAGTATGTCTTATGGCTGGAACCAGATAACCCAAAAAACAACTGCCGGACCAATTCTCAGGTAACCATTTATAGGCCTTTTTCCCACAAACAAAATAACAGTTTTCTACTTTAGTACTGATGCGGGTTAACCCTGAATGAAACATTTTTTTATCTATAACAGATAATTGTCTATATATTTCAGGAGTTTTTGCACATCTCTCAATGTTGTTTTCATCAGGCTTAAATCTGAACCATAGTTCGTGCTACAACTAGTACCTTGGTCTACAGGTTTTATATAACATTTGTAAGACACAGTTATGTTACAATTACTCCAACCAACCTGGAGTGTATCATTTTTAACAAAGCAAACAATTCCTCTCTGAGTAACGGGTAAATATAATGCCACTTTGTCTTGTGATCTCACAGTACCCGTGTCAAATAATAGATTTTCCCAAGTTTCATTTATCCCCAGGGGGACAGCAGACATTAAAAGTCCTCCATATGCTGTAGGTATTGCAGTACAAACCCAGCAATTCGAAACGTTCATAGTCTCTACATAGACTCGTTTCATAGCCAGGTATGTGTTGAAGTTTGGGTGCCAGTCTATAGCCAGTTCATCACGTTTTATCAATTTCACTTCTGTAGTTATATGCAAGAAAAACCATAACAACAAACAGGTCACTACTTAACATGGTTAATAAATGTATGATCAGTAGGCCAGTGAACCAATGTCTTTGGGGTTGTTTTGCATTTTTATACACTCTGCCTCTGGCCATCCTGTTTCTGTGGTATATCAGTTAAAAAATGTTTATCCAACTTAAACTCTTTGAGTGGTTTACAGTGCGTCAAATGAACCCAAGATGATCTTTCAGCAATTTTTACTGCAGTAGGCGTTGCCAATAGTACCTGGTACGGACCTTCCCACTTTGGACTCGCCCAGTTCTTTCTTTTGACGACTTTCAGCCAGATCCAGGACCCCGGGGTCAGCACAGCCTCCGGTTTTGTTTTTTTTTTGTCTGAAAAAGAGTTCAACTGCAAAACAGTCTTATTTGTTAACAATTTCTTCATATAACTAGCTAATGAGCTATCGGCCTCCAGCTCTGCAGGCATGAGGGCCTTCTATTGTGGCACACAATATGCTCTTCCAAATACTACCTCAAAAGGGGTTAAGCCCCTTACATTTGGAACAGTTTTCATGCTCAGCAGTGCTAAAGGCAGACAGCAAATCCAAGTCTTTTGAGTCTCACTCATCAATTTTCTCAACTTGTTTTTCAAAGTTCCATTGTACCTCTCCACCAGTCCTGCTGACTGGGGGTGATAAGCACAATGGTTTTTCAAAGAGATTCCAAAGAATCTCCCAAGCTGGTGTATTGTCTGATTAACAAAATGTGTTCCATTGTCACTATAAATTCTTTCCGGTATGCCAAATCTAGGAATGATTTTTTTCACTAAGGCTTTTGCCACTGTTGCTGCATCCGGATTCCTGGTCGGAAAAGCTTCTACCCATTTTGAAAACATATCTATGATCACTAAACAGTATTTTTTCCCTTCACATTTATTCAGTTCTATAAAATCCATACAAATAGTATGGAACGGATAGGGTGGTGTCGGAAAGCTCCCTCGCTTTGGTTTAAATGCTCCCTGTGCATGGTGTTTGCTACAAATATGACATGTTGCGCAAAATTTTTGTGTATAATTCGTAAATCCGTATGTTTGGAATGTTTTGTTAACTAACTGTACCATCCCCCCTGTTGAGACATGGCTCTGCCCATGACTCAACAAAGCTGCATATCTAAATAAATTAGATGGCAATATTGGCTTTTTTTTTTGGAGATGTACAGTCCCTCTTCAAGGATTGCTCCTCGTTTTATCCACTTTTGCTTTTCTGCTTTTGTAGCTAATGTCTGCATTGTTTTTAACATTTCTAGATTTAGAGTCTCAGAAGGTTGTAGTTTTTCATTTGAAAACACAGTTTCTGAGTCTGAGGCAGCTTGCTTTGCAGCTGCATCAGCCCGAGCATTTCCTTTTGAAATTTTATCCTGTTGTTTGGTATGGGCTGCACATTTACAAATAGCTACTCTAGTGGGTAACTGAATGGAATCTAACAGGTTTAAAATCAATTGTGCATGATTAATCGGTTTGCCAGTGGATGTTATCATTCCTCTGTTCTTCCACTGTTGCGCAAAAACATGCACTGTAGAGAAAGCATACTGACTGTCAGTATATATGTTAACACATTTGTCTTTCGCTAGAGTGCAGGCACGTGTCAAAGCTATCAATTCTGCTGCTTGAGCAGACAGGTTATGTTGCAGGGGTTGTGCTTTTATGATTTTATTATCTGTTACTACTGCATAACCCACTAGGTTTTTTTCTGTAGGTCCTCGTCTGCAGGATCCGTCCACATAAAATGTCACCTCTGCATCAGCTAAAGGCACATTAGTGAGATCTTGTCTAGGTGTGGTTATTTGTTTCATTTCTTGTAGGCAACTGTGTGGTGTGCCATCTACAGGAATCGGAAGTAATGTCGATGGATTTAATGTTGTGCATCGTTCAATTGTCATGTGAGGTTGACTCAATAGTATGGTCATATAAGAAAGATGTCTGGCAGGGGACAAAAATGCTATTTTCTCTTGCAGTAAAATTATTGCAACTGCATGAGGTACTCTCAACGTGAGAGGATGAAACAATACCACTGAGGCCGAAGCTTGCACTGCCATAGCTGCTGCAACAACTGCTTGTACACAGGGTGGCAATGATCGTGCCACCGGATCTAATTGTGATGAATAGTAAGCTATGGGGCGTTGCTTGTTGCCATGTTGTTGCGTCAGTACTGACGTCATATATTCCCGCCTACAATCTACAGTCTGAAAAAATCTCTTATGGTAATTCGGAAGCCCTAAAACTAACGATGAAACTATTAGTTGTTTTAGTCTGCAAAAAGCTGTTTTTGCTTCCGATGTTCAATGTAGTATTTCTTGTGCTGCCATTGGTGATTTAAATATTAAATCAGCCAATGGAGCTGTTTCCAAAGCATACTTCGGTATCCAACTTCGACAAAAATTAGTCGTTCCCAAGAAGGACATCATTTCCTTTTTGGTAGTTGGTTTAGGTGCTTGTAAAATTGCTGTTTTCCTATCTTCATCTAATGTTCTACCTTCTTTGGATATCACATATCCCAGGTATCTAACCTGCTCTTTCCAAAGTTGCAATTTATGTTTATTCACTTTATGTCCTTGCTCTGCCAAAAATTTCAACAATGCTATTGTGTCTTCCCTGCATTGCTGCTGGGTGGGGGCTGCAAGCAAGATGTCATCTACATAAAGTAATACTTGACTGCCCCCTGGTGGAGAAAATCCCGCCAGGTTGCTAGCCATCTCTTGTGCAAATATTGTTGGACTTTCACTATATCCCTGTGGTAGTCGGGTGTACGTATACCTTTTGCCCTGAAATGTAAATGCAAACCAATGCTGGCTGTCAGGGTGTATAGGTATTGAGAAAAACGCATTGCTAATATCTACCACGGTGAAATACTTTTGTTGCGGCTTCAAATAATTTAACAAGGTATGTGGGTCTGGCACCGTAGGTGCCCTTGGTATTACCGCATCATTTACAGCCTGTAAATCTTGTACCATCCGCCATTCCCCGTTTGCTTTTTTAACAGGAAACAGAGGAGTATTACATGGTGAATCCAAGGATTCTACCAGTATCCCTTTTTTAAGCAATGCCATTATGATAGGTTTGATTCCCTGTTCCGCATCCTTGCTCAAAGGATATTGTCTTTTCCTTGGTCTAAAGGCCGATTTTGGTGTAATAATTACTGGACCTGCTGTTCGAATAAGCCCTACATCCGATTTTCCTGTTGACCAAAGAACATTTGGTATCTCACTCAAAGCTTTTTCTTTTTTTTTTATCAAGAACGCCAATCAGCTGTCTTTACTCTGTTGTAAGTGTACAGCTGGGCGTGCTTGCGTTAACCAATTTAGTTTCTGTTTCTGTACTCCTAGGTCTGATAACTCTAAGTCAGTTAGTTTTTCCCATCTTGTCACTTTGTCACCCAAATTTACCCACCTAACATTCCTGTTTTTGGTTAGGCTAACATGCGGTAGTTTATTGGATTTGTACAATTCCAAGAACTCCTGAGGTAATGAACAACTCACCACACTATTGCCCTCAGTGTCCCAGTATAAAGTCCGTAGTATTAATCTATTTGCGGGATTCCTGAACAATTTTTGTTCATACTCTTTATCAGGCCCTGATGTGCTGCAATAGTATAGGGTACAATGTAACAAATGTTGTTGATCAACATCGAGGGGAAGCACCTTGCTGGTGGCTACACTCATCAGTTCCTTGGTCCCTGCCCCTGGACCGGTTGTAACCAGGTCCTGGCTGTACCAATAGTAGGCCTCACCCTCCGATCGTACCACAAAAGCATCAGTTCGTCTCTGTGCCTCCATACCTTCCATGGTAGGGACTACTGCTATGCCAAAAAGTTGCATGAGATCTCTTCCTAATAGGTTCATGGGGCATTTAGCAGAAAGTACTATTTTACTTCTCTGGGTTATACCCGAGACAGGGTCAGTTATTGCTATATCATGGGAAAGTGGTTCCCTGTACAGTTGTCCATTTGCTGCTTTCACTAATATATAATCGGATGACTCAGAATGTTCCGGTAACTTTGAAGGGTGTATCAAAGTTCGTGATGCTTCTGAATCACACAAAAATTTGATTTTTCTCCCTTCCACCAGAAGTGTAACTTCCGGTTTAGTGTCTGCTAAATAGAGCTCCAAGCTCAGTAGTGCCAAGTCCAAAACTTCACTTTTCCCAACTTTTACATCCGGTTGCATGTCATTTGTTTCTTCTATGATATTTACATTATTCCCCTGCTCATTAGTCTCTCCTAAAGACTGTCGAGCAGTATAACTGCCATCTAGTCAATCCTCATCATCCTTATCCTTTTTTTCCACGGGTGCCTTACTCCTGCAATCCCTTGCCAAATGTCCCTTCTTACCGCAATTGAAGCATTCACCTCTTTTTTTCCTGTCCTCATAGGACTCTGAGTTTCTGTCAGAACGTTTGTTACCCTGAGTATTTCGCTTACCCTTTTTGGCTGTTTGTACTACAAAAACTTCCGCACCGTCTTCAGCTGTGAAGACCTGTGTTTTCTTTTTCTTTTTACTGTTAAAATGTTTTTCGGCATGCCTAGCATACTCTAATAAGGCTT
The DNA here is from genome assembly GCF_019279795.1 of Protopterus annectens. NCBI lineage: Eukaryota > Metazoa > Chordata > Ceratodontiformes > Protopteridae > Protopterus > Protopterus annectens. The sequence goes on along the minus strand of NC_056731.1, from coordinate 864,084,784 downwards.
GAAGCCTACTCGTTCGGTGATCTATCATATGCTTCGTGACGAAGCTATTGATAGGGGCAATGCAACCTTTTAAAAATGCATTCTTCAACTGTTGTTCATATGAGCTATCATTTTTTTGATTTTCAGGAATAGTCATACCACTATGGTTATTGAAACATTTTAATAATCTACCATAGTATGCGTCTACTGTTTCATTATCTTGTTGCACGCATTGGTTAATGCAAGTCCAATCTGCCCTAGGTTTCCATTTTTCAGTAATGCGGTCTGTAAGACCCTTTAATCTAGTATCTAGTTCTGCGTCACTATGTAGGAGTGGCCTGAGTTGCGCGTCACGGGCATGCCAGGTGCCACAAATCATGTGCCAGTCCGGACCTAAAATTTGTCTAACTACTTTTTCTACCTCTTTCCCATTTAGGTGGTAACTCAATCTCATACCCTGTAAATCTTGTACAAATTTTTCAAAGTTAATTTTTGGATGGGGAATTCCCTCTGTAGCTTTCCGGATGTCTTCCCGTGTCCATGGTCTATACACTAAGAGAGTTGAGGCCTGGCCCTCCTGTCCTGCCTGTGGGTTTGGTACTTCGATTAATGGACAGATTTCCTCACTCTCATCTAATGAGTTTCCGCTTGGTTGAACATTTATAAGTGTTTGACGTGTTCGGAATCTAGTTCCGATAGGTTCTCTTACAAATGGTTGTCTTAATACCCCTGTTGTCTCCGGATAACGTGGAGGGGGTCCAACCCGCCCTCCCGCTTCATATTCTAAGTAAGGCATCGGAGGAGGTGGTGGGGGAGGGGCCGATGCTATTACCGTATTATTATCCTCTTTGTCTAAAAACAATGCTTTTGCATTCTTATTTTTTTGTTCCCTCCGGTTCACTTCCTCAATCCACCTATGTGCTTGAGGAACACCCAACTGTCGTTGTTTTTTTGCCTGACCTTCTGCGTCAGATTTTAACTGTTTCAAAAGTTTTACTAGTGATATTTTATTTAATTTACCATCAAATTCATACTTATTGACCCATTTTGAAAAATGTCTCACATTATCTGCTCTTTGCAATTGCATATACTTTGCATCTTCTGTTAGGGGCGGGTCACGTGACCCTTTAGTGCACTCATTTCCCATGTCTCTTAAAAAAAAAAAAAGGACTGTTACGTAACCCTTTCTCTTGTACCACGTGGTATCTTATTCCCCGTATCCACAGTAGTGTCTAGAATGACTGTTTTACTTTGCTTTGTTTATTCCCTGATCTATGACTCAAGATACAATACTTCGACTATCTCTCTCCCTGCTATCACAAACCTAAGCAATAGCACAGTGTAACCTGGTCCCCGATCTAAAACAAAGACAAAGAGGGGAATTCTGCTTACCTGAGCCTCCCGCTTACTGTTATGCTTCTTTTTAGGATCCAGTTTTCCGCTTTTCGGCCACAGATCAGACAAGTGGACAGCCTCTTTACATACGACAATTCAGTCGGAGGTCTTTCCTTCTTCTGCGCAGTTTTCAGTGCCACCTATACACTCTGACCTGCAGCTTACCAAGGGAATTCCAGTCCGAAGGACCAAAATGTTAGATAAATTGTTAAAATCAGACTGTAAAAAATCATTCACAATAACAGACAGTAATGCAGGATTCTCAGGTATCTACTGTATACGTATTCTCTAATGTACATTAGGAGGCAAAAAACCATACACAAACTTGTACAGAATTTTGTCTAGCTTTATTTAGGAAGCACATGTCATTTTATACTATTTACAATCAGCTTTTGCCCACCTCACTGACGTGGTCAGTGACAGGGTCTTTACATCATAGTAACTTATGAAAAGTGCTGAGATAGTGTTTTCAAAAATCTTTTTCCCATGAGAATATTACAGCCTTGCAAGCACCTGGTCAGGCACAATGTCGTTCCGAAGATGTAGCCAATTCAAGGCCCTAGATTAGTTCGAATACAATGGATGCATGTCTTCTTTAATACTTCTCTTTGTCTCTTTCTTGTTCACCAGATGGACATTATCTCTGATAGTGCGCACAAGGCCATTCTTCTGGTGGAAGCAGGAAAAGATACATATGCACACAGATTCATTATTTTCTAACTTTGCAAAATAATCTCTTACTGACAGACATGAGCCAGCCGAGCTGGCTACTGTCAGGTCAAGTTTCTGATCACACTGCAGCTATGCTTCAAGCAATAATATGCAAGTTTATTTCTACTATCATTCTAGTAAAACAGAATTAAATGCATTACATATTATTCTATTTTTCAATCTTTGCACTTCATATATGTTCGAGTTCATTTATATATATCTGACCACACAACTTATAGATGTCTGAATATATGTTTCTCTAACAGTTGATATATTTAAATACATATTTTCCTAACAGCTTATATGTGTGAAATACATATGTTTCTAGCAGCTTATATGTGAATACATATTTTTCTAACAGGCCTCCACTGAAAACAGGTACATTTCACCCAGACAGACTTTCCGGTAAACAAATTCAAATAAAGAAAATAAAATAAATAAACAAATTATAACAATAGCGATCAAAACTTGAGGCTTCAGTAACCTTCCAATAAATTACATCCTAAGCTGCAGTAAAGCCTGCCTGGGATATATGTACATCACAGCCTAATAAATTAGGGACCGCCTTGCTGCTCATTAATACATCTTACTAAACTAATACCTGCATCTCAACCTCAAATCGACTGAAAGCAGTTAAAGTCTCCTAAGCCCTTTAAAACATTCCTGTCTAAGCCATGGATCAGCACTTCCCCACAACTTCTGTAGCCAGACGGCTTGAGATGGGCATTTTGAGACAATGTAAGAACTGCCTCACGCTTTCTGATCATCGTGTATTACTCAAACAGCATAACATTGGCAACACACCCCTATGAGCTGAGTAGTTCAGGAGTTGGTAAGTTATGTAGACGGTGACCTAACTTCAGTCCAGCATGTGTTCACTATGATAAGGAAGTCCTTCTATAGTGTGCAGTTCATAAACAATGGGATTGCTTCTACATCAAGGGATGTCAACGTCCCCCTTTACTCAATCCTCATTAGGCCAAACATTGAGTATAATATACCTTTTAGGACATATCTGTACAGGCATATGCAAGAACTGGAACACCCACAGAGACACCTTACAAGGATACAAGGTCTAAATTAGATGTCTCCAACCTGCGGCCCGCAGGCCGCATGCGGCCCTCAGAGCTCTGCCATGTGGCCCTCTACCTCTAACTCCAACATCGATGTAAGCATGCCCCAAAACACTTTTGTTGTGTTTTTCGCAGCCGTGACCTGTAACTCTAACATCGCTGTGTGCATGCACCAAAGCATCCTTCTAGTTTGGATTTTTTGCACCAAAGAAGGGTCTGCGTGTTTGCGCCATTATTTTGTGCCAAAGAATCAATGTGTGTGTTCTTGCTGAAGAGGGACTCGTCTATGGATTTACTGCCATTGCCTTTTAAAGAGACAGCACTTAACCTGTATTAATAGGTAAGTATGGTGTGAGTGAGTGCATGCATGAAAGCAGAATGTTTGTGTGCGTGAAAGTAGAAGTGTGTGTGTGTGTGTGTTTATGTGTGCATGACAGAGAGACAGAGAGAGACACATGCACAAAGAGGCTAATGTACAAACAAGTTGGCTCACAAATGCATCCTACATTAAAAGTACACTTTCATTAAATTGCAGCTTTTCTGACAGGAAGAGTGTTGTATTGAATATGAAATCATACCTCTCAACTGTATGGATTTTCAAAGAATGTCTGGATTTTTGCCTCATCTTCCAATTTGTGTCTTTTGCTTAGGAAATAAAAGTTGTCATCCAAGATAATGTAGTCCCAGGGATTAGGAACGAGACAGCAGCCTAGGGTTAATGGGTCAGTAATGGATTGACTAATGTGGGACTGTAGCATATAAAGTTAATTGTTTTTTTTGACAAACAAAAAAATCACCCTGCTGCGGTAGCGTTGTCGCCTCACAGTTAGACGTTGCCCGTTCGATTCTCAGTTAAAGCGTCTACTGTGTGACGACATGCGTGAATGGGCGTTCCTTCGTTGAAGGTTGTGCGTTAGGCCCGGCAAGCCAGCATGTAAAACTCTACTGCCAATCATTAGCGGACCGGAGTTCCGCTGTGGCGACCCCTCACCGGGAAAAGCCGAAAGACACACACACTGTCTTGTCATCGGTGGGTTCTAAGCAGTGGTAGATTGGACAACAGTAAGCATATCTTTGGTGGATCATCAATACTGGCAAATCAGGTGGGCACAATGTCATTCTTTAAATGTTGGGGGTTTTAGTGTGTGTGTGTGTGTGTGTGTGTGTGTGTGTGTGTGTGTGTGTGTGTGTGTGTGTGTGTGTGTGTGTTTGTGTTGGGAGTGCTGCAATAGTAGATGATTATTAAAGACAGAAACTTACAAACTGTGGAGAATATGTTTCTTTGTTTCAAAACCTGATACTTGGGTACTAGGAATGCCAAAAATAGATTTTTTAAGACATAGCTTCTTGCCATTTACAGTGGATGGATATTTACATTTAATGGACAATGTTAACAGTACGAGTGTGGTCCTGTAGGGATCTGGGGGATGCTAAGTCTACCACTGCCAATGTCTTGTAAAGTGACCTGGAAATGGATATTGGGGTGTTACTAAAAAAATACAGCAAGTGGGCTTTGAAATGTAGTTTAATTAAACAAAGTGCACTTGCAATTTACAGGCCATAATTTAATTTATTTCAGATAGTCCAGATCCTGGTAGATTGTATACCATTAGACTTAATTAGGGAGAGGTGTCATTCTGTTGAAATAAGCAGACCTAGTTTCAGTGAAAGCTCTGTGGTTGTTTGCAGGTAGGAAGCTGCAGGATGTGGAGCCAATGTGTTTTATTATTTTTAATGGATTTGTCATTTCAAAGTATGGTTTTCTTCGTTGCAAAAGAAGGCAGGATTAAATGAGCCATATAATGCTTAACTGACAATAATGGGATAGAAACATTATACGTGATGTATAATGTTTGCAGCTACACTTGTTTCAATGGTGTCAGTGATGCATAACTATTTTTGGGCCTGTGTCCCAATTTTATTTTTTGCTTTGTCCAGACTTCTTGCTCTAAGGTTGAGAGGTATGGTTCCATGCTAAATCAGAAGGTTGTATTTACCTTGGAAGACTTTTCAGCATAATATGAGAAACAGAGCATTTTTAATATCTCCACTTATTTCCAATATAAACTGCCATGTAACCTTGCAAATAACTTTCTTATTACGCTACTTTAATTCTTTTGGAATTGACAGGAATGCTTCATTGGTTCGGACGTAAGCATAGTGTGCTGTGACTGATTTCTTGCAGCAGTCTGTGGCTTACTTATCACAACTACTTTTCTGTGTTTCTGGGTGTGTGATCAATTTAACAGTTTTAAAGTGGTTTTCCAAAATTAAATAAATACATAATAAATGAAAAAAAGTAATCCTTTCTTCACTTTGAGCTATTGACAAAGTGTGGGAATTTGTTTTTTCAAAAGCGATGGTCAGCATTACAGCTTAATAAACAGTCAGTCTGTGAATACCTTCTGCACAAATTAAAATGTCTGAATGTGAAATGGCTTTAGATTGGAGGGAAGTTATATGTTTACTCCAGTATGTAGTATGATCTTAGAGAGTTTATAGATTTCTTATTGATTTAATTTTTGCTGAGCAGTTGTTTGTTGATTTATTGATGGTCCTTTTGGTGGTGGGAAATTGCATGGATGAATCCATCTCTATTATGATTTTTTTTCAGATATTTTGACTTCCAGACAATTTCAATCAGTGAGACTGTGTCATGTGATTACTGAGGTTGCCTATTTTACAAGTAGGGGCTCCTTTTCTGTGTGTGTGTGTGTGTGTGTGTGTGTGTGTGTGTGTGTGTGTGTAAGAGAGAGAGATTTAATATGTATACTGAATGTATTTTTTGCAAATGGAATTCTTAGTTAAATAGGCCCCTCTTCTTAGACAAGTAGACTTGAGTAACCAATATTAGATCTTAGCCATCCAGCTGGGAAAGTTTAGTAAGTGGACTTTCCTTCCGGTTTGATGAAGGCTATGCTACTTACTTAAGGAGTACATTCATGGCTATCTAACCAGTTGTCGTGTTGTTGAACTACATTGTTTGATAATGAGAGGAGCTTTTTACAGAAGATGAAAGTTTTTGTGTCAAGAACCTGTCTATACAAAGTGGCCTGTTTATGTTGCGGTGAAGGCTGTGGTCTTTGTAGTGAGTGTTTTAAATATAACCAGTATTTCTGAGGTGGAGAAAGTCTCTTAAGACAGGATCTTTCTTAGCCTGGAAAGCAAGTCAGTGATGAAATTTATAGGGGCTAGTGAGAGACAGAGGAAAGCAAGAAGCTTTTTAGTCTGTTTGGATAACTAAGTGAACTCAGTCCTTTGACCTTTTTTGTCAGAAATGGTTGTAGTCTTTCTTTTGGCATGGTGTTTTGCTGAAGCACGTGCCAAAAGGGGTGTTGCGCTCAATAATTGCTCTTGTAAAGGAAGAATGCAGGGATGTTATGACCTCCTTATCCATGGATGAGATAACCTTACTAATGAGGTGGGCCATGTAAAAAGCTTTCCATACAACAGAGACAACGTGGTGGTCAAAAGTCAGGTTTCTATCAACCTGGGTGCCCAAGCACCTCACGACTGATTGCATGCTTACAACATTGTTATTAATGTGTTAATTTGTGGGGATATCACTCTCCTCAAAGGGAATGATTGTGCATTTTTTGGCATTTAGCTTGAGGCAATGTTTCTGTCACCAGTCATTTGTTTGGGTGAAACCCTCTTGTAGCTTATTCAGAATTGTTTTATTAAGTCAGTAATGTGAATTCTTTACTTAATTGCAAATTTATTGGCTTATTTTTGTGGATTATAGTATTGTAGGACTACTAATGTTGACACTGTAGTAGATGGACTGTTGGAGTGGTTTTCCCAGTGAGAAATGCTAGTGCTGTAGTGAATATCTGTTTATTTGTAAAAAAAAAAAATCTATATATTAACTAAGATGTTAGAGTTAACTGTTAGATTAGAGAATTAAAATGAGAATTAGAATTTTAAGGCAAATATTAGGCATTTATTACATTTAATTGTTCAAATTCACCTACAGTACAGCCAGGAGGTCAACTTTGGTCTCCTGTGGCAGCGAAAGAGTTAACTATAGGATATATTTTATATGCAGCCCAGAGACAATTTCTGTTCACTCAATGCGGCCCCGGCAAGCCAAAAGGTTGGACACCCCTGGTCTAAATCATGTGTCCTACATGGACCACCCTGAAAGCCCTATCACTATATTTGGTCTCTTAAAGACTGTTAAGAAGTGGTCTGTGTACAGCACACAAGGCATCCTCAGACCCATCACTGATTGACTTACTAGACATCCGTAAGTCAAATGGTATCAGAAATACATGATCTAGGGACCTAAACTTCTGCAATATTACAAAACAGTTTGGATGGACAGGTATATCTTGCAGACTAGGATTCAACTGTTTGGGAACAAAGCCACATAAAATAAAATTCATCTTTGACCACATTCAAGCATAACTTGGATTAATGGATGGGAGATAAGAAATTTACCTCAGGACTCCCCCTGTACTACTAATGGACAGAGGCATCTTCTAAACGATTTATCCCAATGAATAGGTACCCTCCAAATATCTATGTTTTAATCTAGTAATTATTACTAGCATCTTGGAAAGGGTTAGGTAAATCTAAACTCCAATAGGATAGGTTAATTTTAATTAAAAAAATGTTGATAAATAGCTAGGCTAAAAATGGCCTGCAAGGGCAGTTAGACAAGTACTAACTTATGAACCTATAAGAATCAGTGACAGCCAAAAAAATAATTAGGGACGAAGGCTTGAAATCTAAACGATTTTAAATATTGTTCTTACATACTTAGAAAATTGCTACAATGACAACGTTTACATTGGCAATGCATTTTCTGAAAGGTCTGAATATCAAAGGTTAGTCAGCATTTAATGACCCCAGTCTTCTCTAACTTTGACAGAAAACCCCAAATTTTATTAGGAACAGATCAAGTATTAAGCAAAGTTAGGGACATTCTGCAAAATCAGGAACAGTTTCAACTTGGTTTCACAAACACAGCAGCCAGAGAGTGAACAGTGTGGATTTGCTTGACATATGCTGTGATAGTCATGTAAAGGCAGGGTGTAAGCTGAGAGGCAATAAGAGGATAACTTGCAGACTTAACATATTAGACGAAGACAGACGGGGAGTACTCAGCGAACAAAGACGAGAAATATGAAAACAAAAGCACCCTCAAGTCACCAGGAATAGAGATACATTCAGAAATATTTAATAATATACAAGCTGAAATGCTTTCGCTCACAGCTTTCTCAGGTGTAAAATCACCTCATAGAAAGAGATTATATTAATTTATAACCTAAAAATATCACATGACATCTTGCAAAACTAATCACTGGTCAATTGTAAAAGAGTAAATATTTTTACAAAAAAATAATTTTTACAAAAAAATAAAAATTAAAATAACACATTGCTAATCATTTGTCAGACATCTGGAGAGGTGTTCAGACCAATGTACTCCACAAACATATTTCTAGTAAAGATTCTATGCATTCTTTCAAATTTATGGTGCTTAAGCTGGTTATACCAGACAGTAGAGGTAGTGATATCAACTTAAAAACTGAGAATATTGAGTATAAATGGATCAATTTACTCTGTGCTGATATGTTTTGGGCTTGAATGAAAAGAATTCTTTGAAACCTGTCTTGGGGAAAAAAAAACTAGCCTTTGTTTTTAATTGAGTTAATTGTTTTCAGCTGTTTATTTATAAATTGATCAATGATTCGTTTTGTAAGATATCATGTGATTTTTCTGAATTTATCTCCATTCTTGGTGACTCAAGTCTACTTTTGTTTTCATATTAAGCAAAGACAAGAACATTCTGTAAAATTAGGAACAATTTTTAATGCAATGACTGACCAGAATAAATAACAATCTAATTTATTTCACACAAATGCACATTAGCCCTTAATGGCTGACTTTAAACTGAGCACATGTTATTTCATCCTTAGTGAGAATAAATGGGATCATACCATAGATCATTTGAGGGGACCTATGCATAGGGTAAAGCATTTGGGGAATGCATCTGTCCTTTAGTAGTACAGAGGGCAGTTCTGGAGTTAAAATTTCTTTTACCCATCCATAGATCCAAGTTGTGCTTGAATATGGACAGGAATTATCTTTGTTTTATGTGGAGTCTGTTCCAGACCAGTGGTATCCTCTGCAAGATATACCTGTCCCTCCAAACTCTCCTGTTGATTTTGCAGAAGTTGTTTAGTTCTTTGGACCAAATATTTCTGATGCCATTTGACTTGTCAATGTGAAATATGTCCATCAGTACTGGGTCATAGGATGCCTTGTATGTCTGACATAGCTCACCTCTTAGCAATCTTTAGGATACTGAGTATAGTGACAGGGTTTTGATGAGGTCCATGTATGACATATTGTTTAGACCTTGTATCATTTTAGCAAGATATTTCTGTGGGAGTTCCAGTTGTTGCTTTGCCTAGACAGATGCATGCCAAAGGGGGCATTATTCTCACTGATTAGCCTACTGAGAGCTGAGTAAAGGAGGACTATGACATCTCTAGATCAAGTCACATTCTCTTTGTTTATAAGCTGTGCAATACAGAAGGACTTGCTTATAATAGTGGACATGTGTTGGTGAAAAGATAGGTCCCTGTCCACATAAATTCCCAAATCCTGAATGACTGGATCAGACCTACTACCCTCCCCCTCATTCCTCATGAAATCCACTGTGTGTACTAAGTATCAGTATCTCTCTATCATGGTAAGGCATCATCATATTGACGTGGCACTGGATGTGTTTGTCTGTTGTATAATTTCACCATGTAACTGACATCACTTACATTCCTCACAGCAGTAAATGGACCCTCCCATGCAGTCTGGAACTTATTCTGTGAAACAGGAATAAACATTATTACTTTTTGTCAAACCATTGTTTCTGGTTCTCACCATCTGGTCATACTAGACCTTGTGCTGCATTTCTTCTTGTATTAGGTGGACTTATCCCAACCCAATCAGCTTCATATGCTTAGTCCTGAAATGCATCACATACCCCACTAAACAATTTTTGCTGGAATCACACTCACCCTTCCTTCCATAACAAATGAAGCCAAGGGCTCCATCACCCTGTAACCATAAACTTTCTCTGCTGGTGAAAGACTTGTGAATTCTCTGGAAACTTTTATGCATGTAAGGAGTATGTACTTGCCCTGATCCTACTAAATTTGGTCAGAAAATGCTCTCAGGATGGTCATGAAAGTTACTCCACTCCACCAAACCATTTGTATGTATACGGTAGGGGTAGCTTTTAATTACTTTACCCCACAGCACTTCCATTAACAAGTCAGCTGATCTGTCCATCAATATTTATTAGGGAAAACCCACCCTGTTAAAAGTTTCTAACAGAGCATTTGACATCTTTTCTGTTTCAATAGAGGACTAAGCCACTAGTTCAGGGTACCTAGTAGCAAAATATGTCATCCGCAAGATATATCACCACCAACAAATGTTTTGACTGTGGTGCTTGGTGTACTAAAATACACCACAATATCCATGGTTACCATTTGAAACAATTTCTTGATAATAGACAATGGCACCAAAGCAGCCTAACAGTTGTCTTCTGCCTTGCCCACAAGTTGACACTGCTCACATCTTTCAGTATCCTCTCATCTTTTTTCAGTGCCTGTTCAATATAAAGTTTGCATAAATCTGTTTTGTATGCTTTATGCCCAAAAGGACTGAAACTAATCTCATGAACTATGGCTAGAAATATCTGATGGTAGGCCACTGGAACTACCAACTGCTTTATGAAGGTTCTTCTAGCCCCCTTTCAGAAATCTTTTTTCTCTTTGTTCCAGTAGTTGAACTCTTTATGTCTTTCTGGTTTTGGACTCTTCTTATCTCACTCACGTTACATAAGCTGGGATCTGAAAACTGTCCCTGACCCCACGTAGAAAATGGGGAAATGATACTGCTGATAATGATGAAGATAATGGTATGAAAATTGTACCTGTCTCAACTTCACTTTGTCATCTTCCTCAGTTCCCTTTCCAGTGTAAGACTAGAATGTTTGACAGCTGTGTCTCAGACTTATCCTTATCGCTCCCACACTGCTACCAGTCATCACTTCCTCTGAAGTAACCCCCTTCCAGAAAAAGTCCAGTACCTTTTGACAGCTGTGGTTTAAAATAGTTGCTACTTTCTAGCTCTTTCCATGAATTAGTCGCATAATCAGCCTCAACTGCAGGTGTGGGCGCTGGCTGGTTCTCCTCCCTGCCATCTTCCCTAGATGACTGCCTCCATACCTGGCAGTATATAATTGCATGTACAGAAGGTACTGTGTCTTAAAATGTGTTACTATTAGAACATTTACTAGGATATCATCAAACACTGCCACTCATTTCTTTCACTTCTCTGCTTCTCAGTCCAAGTGAACCCTGGACAACAGTACTTGAAAAGGTATCCCCACATGGCCCTAACTGGACTGCACTACCCAGGCAAATTATGTTTCTCTCTAAGAACTGCAGACTGAAAAAGAATTATGTGCAATAAGTATTCCTTTTAGAATGAGTTTACCCTCTACCAGGATATGGAACACGTCCTTGTGATACTCTGGAGCAGTTATAGTTTCAAGACCACTCACTGCTAAGGTGGTGCTACCACCATTAGTTCCCTCACATGGCTTTTGTTCCCACCCTCTATGCCTAACTTACTTATTCTAAAATAATGTCCTCCTAAAACCACGGAGTGCACTGGAACTGACACACAGGTTCACAGGACAAAAGGTTGAAATCCTCACTCGTTGTCCTGCTGAATTTGGTACCAATTGCATGGGTCCAAATGCTTGACTAAAACTATAAAAGTCATCCCTGTCTGTATACTGACTAAACATTTGATTATTCACCTTATCACCTCTGCTATTCACATGCCTCTGGAAGAGAGTAATCAGTTTTGCTTTATGTTGGTTTTCTTTATTTCTTTCTTCTTGTTCCTTTTCCCTTTACTGTACCTCAGGTTATTTCATTGTCACAGCTGTTTCAAGGTGTCTTGTTTCTAGGTCCAGTTCTAGTTTTTTTCCATTTAAAGCTTCTTTCTGAAGTAATCAGAATGAGTTGCTTCGCTGCATTCTCTAGACTTACAGCCACTACCACACTGTCTCTGGGTTTAGTGGACCAAGTCTCAGATATACACATAGTGGTTGGCTGCACTCTTATCTTTAGTTATATATGCAGACTACATTCATTTCAGTTTCCTTTCTTTAGTCAGCTGTGAGACTGAACAGCGTGTCATGCTCTACTAAACATATTTGTGCCTATGTCCCTACTACTCTATCTAAAAATAAAATAATTACAGTGCAAAGTACATTTCTTTATATTTACCTTGTGGCTACAGTGGTGCACACATTTTTGGTGATAAAAATGTTTTTTTTCTAGGCTATCCAAGTTCAGTTCATAATATACACAGCACTACAAACAAATTTATATGCCATTTTCAGGGATATAGTCTAATGATCCACACCCCTGTTGCTAAATAATATATCATGCTGTAACCCTTAAATCCATGAACATCAATTTAATAAGTGAGGGAGGACAGGGATTAACGGTGTATACTACACCAACAATTATTGCTTACATAAGAAACTTAACGTACCCCAATAACGTTTTCAATGATCAGCTGCAGCACATGGTTAAAACCTCTGCCTTTCCAATATCTCAATGACCTTGCTCCCAATCCAGTGCATTCCAGTGACTGAAAAATTGTGCAATATTATTCCAGCATATAAATATGCAATATGTTCCAGAGTGTGTTAATGATAACATGCCAATACTAACACCTCCTACCCTCTCTCTTTATGATAATACTACCACCATTCAAGCCACTTTAGTACACCAAGAACACAATTAATGGTTACCCTTAAAATAAGCCAACCATTAAATATTGATATGATATTAATAGCTTGAGTGGTAACTCTTTGAAAGGTGAAAGCCAGCAGCTTAGTTTACAGCAGTTCAGTACACATGCCATTAGATAATAAATGCACCAATATCCCCAAGCATTTCAAAATAAATAACAGAATGTTTTATTTGATAAAAATAAAAGTAAGCAATACACTATGTAAAATAAAACACACATGCAGCTATGAATCAGCACAAAGAAATTGAAAAATAAATATATTAAAATATATTTAATTTCTAAGTCTTATTTGTTAGTCCAAATACCAGTTGCTCAACTTCATATCCAGTGGAACTTTCAATATGAGCTCTGTCCATGAATGCAGTCCACAGTACTCATACTTAAGAAGCAAAACAGTGACTAAAAACTGACTAATCATCTTTCTCTCCTTAAAAGAGATCCTGGTATTTTTCCTGTTTTTCTTCAATATGAATGTAAAGTTTCCTGTTACTGTGGATGTATATGTCTTGGGTAGCCCAAATATGTAATTAGGCATCCTTTGATCCCAAAGAATCATGAGTTTTCACCTCTGTTGGACTGAGCAGTTTCTTCTGTGTCTGTGCAATCCAATCCGGGAATGGCAGCCCTTTCCACAATCCGGGCAGCAGTAGGCAGATGTTGGTCTGGTATAATGGGCATGGATCTTCCTGAGGGCTCTCTTTCCTCTGCTATCCTTGCCAAGGTGGTTTCATATATAGCGAGAGCTTCTTTCACTTTCTGTTTCCAGACAATCTCATCTGAGGTGAGAGAATACCAGTTATTCACACTGATGGAGAGAGGACTGAGGTCAGACTTGCATGTGTCTTTGTAGAGCAATTTGGGTCGCCTTTCAGCCTCTTTTCAGACTCCAGCTCTCCAAAAGGAAAGTCTTTTGGTATTCGGCCATCCGTCATGCATGAGACATGACTCAACCAACACATCTCTGTTTCAGGAGGGTGGACACGGAGGTGGTGCCTGTCCTCTCAAGCATTTTGCTGTTGGGGATCCTGTCCTGCCATGAGTTATCAAGTATGCGCCTAAGGCAATGCATATGGAATACACTGAGCCACTGCTCCTGTTTTGAGCATAGAGTCCATGTTTCACTGCCAAACAGTAATGAGCTCAAAACACAGGCTGTATAAACCTGCACCTTGGTGTGCACAGTGAGCTTATTATTAGCCCATGCTCTCTTTGTCAACATGGAAAACATTGTGGTGGCTTTTCCAATGCACTTGTTGATCTCACTGTCAAGTGACAAGTTGTAAGAGATTGTGGAGCCTAGTACATGAACTCATAGACAACCTCCCTCTCATAGTCACTTAACATGATTGATGGCTTACTGCCCACATTTTGGCCCATTACCTGGGTCTTGTGATTGTGAGGCCAAATTCCATACATGCATCTGCAAAACGAGTCATAAGTGACTGAAGTTCTTGCTGAGTGTGAGCCAAGAAGCTGCATCATCAGCAAACAGGAATTCCCTTAGACTCTTCCTAAGCACCTGGTCTTCGATCTGAGTCTCGACAGTTTGAAGAGGTTGCCATCCATTCTGGTTTGAGAAAGATACCCTCTGTAGCAGTTCCAAAAGAAAATTTTAACAGCACTGAAAAGAGGATACCAAACAGTGTTGGAGCCAATACACACCACTGCTTTACTCCACTGAGAATCTCAAAAGGTTCAGATGTTGATCCATCATACATGACGGTCCACTTCATTCCTTCATGGAAGGCCCTGATAATGCTAAGCAGTAATGGAGGAAAGCCAATCTTTGCCAGAATTGGAAACAGACTTTCCTACAGATGAAGTTGAATGCCTTGGTCAGATCAATTAAGGCAATATACAGAAGTTTGTTCTGCTCCCTGCCCTTTTCTTGTAGCTGCCTAAAAGAAATAAACATGTCTACAGTACACCATCTAGCTAAACCCACACTGAGACTCAGGGCAAACTCTCCCTGCAAGAATGTGGAGCCTGTTCAGGACAACACAGGACAGTGACTTTTGTCGCCCTTATTGTTATAGACAGTAACTATGTTAGAATCTCTCATATCTTGCAGAACTCTACCTTCTCTCCAGCATTGGCAAAGAATTGCATGCAGCTCTGAGATTAGGGTACCACTAGCATATTTAAGGATTTCTGAGAGAATACCATCTTTCCTGGGGGCTTTTCCTAAAGAAAGTGCTTTTAGTGCATCGAGTTCCTCCAAGGTGTGCTCAGCATCGAGTTCAGTCATAGTTGGTAGAGGGTCAATGGCATTCAGGGCTCTCTCCATAACTATGGTTTCTGTGGCATACAGCTGCTATTAGTGTTCCACCCAACATTCCCTCTGCCTGGTTCTGTCCTTCAAGACCTCACCTGTGGCCGGTTTAAGTGACCCGATCTTCCTTTGTGATGGCCCGATGGCTTGCTTAATCTCATCATACACTCCTCACATTACCAATGTCTGCAGCCTGCTAAATCTTGAAGAAAAGTTGGAGCCAATAATCATTTGCACACCACCAAGCTACCTGCTGCACTTGACTCCAAGCACACCGGAGTGCCTTCAAGTTCTCCTCATTGGGAGAGGACCTGTATGCAGACAGTGCCTGTGTCTTCTTCTTCTCAATCAGGGGTGTCAGCACTTCAGTGTGGGTTTCAAACCAATCAGCACACTTGACTGTCTTCTTCTCAAAGATAGATACTGCAGTGTTATAGATAGCATCCCTTAGTTTTTCCCATCTCTTGTTGGTGTTAGTGTCATCCAGGCAAGTCAAAGCCTCTTCAAGTGTTTGAACAAGCTTGTATACTTTTGAAGGGTCAGAAGTCTTGCCTGCATCAATATATGGCCTCCCTTCCTTTCAAGAGTGAAAGAACCTTCACGTCTGAATGTTTACCTTACTGCACATGAGCAGGTGGCTGGTATCACAGTCCGCACTGTGGTAACTGCATGCTATCCTGACACTACCTAAACTGCTGCGTTTGGTGAGGACAAGGTCAAGTTGGTGCCAGTGCTTCGATCTTGGGTGGCGCCATGAAACTTTGTACCAGGACTTGATATTGAAGAAGGTGTTGGTTATGCAGAGGTCATATTCAAAGTTAAAGAAGACACTGTCCGTTTTCATTCATCGTTCCTGTTCCAAGATGTCCCAGACAAGATGGCCAGCTGTGATGGTCATTGCCAACTCTGGCATGAAAATTGCCAAGAATGAATAATGGCTCATGGGAAGGAACCTCAGTGATGGCAACACTAAGTTCATCATAGAATTTGTCCTTGACTTCCTGGGTAGAAGTTAAAGTAGGGGCATAGATGCTGAAGATGCTGACCATGGCCACTGGTGTTTGGAGCTGAATTTTCAGGTTTTTATATAAGATTTTTTTCAAGATGTTCCATCAGAGATTCTTCAAAAAAGGAGAGCATTTGCAGGCATTAGGAAACCTTTATGACACAACAGAATTCTTTCAAGGTATAATTTTCCTGTCACTCTTCAAATTAATTATAAAGACATGCTATTGAAATGTAATTTACATAATGAGGTTCGGAAAGAGCTGCATGCTATGAATGTATTTTCACAGGTTATGAGGAATTCCTCAAGAAGGATAAATCAACATTTGGATATTGACTATGAAACTGATTTGGGGGGCAAGGGAACTCTAGGTCTGCATATATTTTTCCCCTAGGGATTGTAGTGATAATACTGTGTGTATCTTTTATTGTACTATGGATGTTGACATTAACTTTAATAAATGTGAACAGTATTGTTAATGCAAAAAAAGGGAAAGTATTAAAATTTTTGAGACATAGTAAATCAAAGGTTGCATCCTTATAAGAAATCCACTTGGTCTATACCAATACATAAGTATTTGATAAGAAAATAAAGAAAGCCTACATGAATTCATTAGATAATAAGTCATGTGGTGTTTCTGTGTTATTACATTCAGAAGGATTAAAGGTAATTAGTCATTTTTCAGATGGTAATGCAAGAATTTTATTGGTTAAGATTCAAGTAGACAATTGTGACTCATTAGTAGGATCTATATGTATGCCTTTTAATTATTATTGAGATTTTCTGCAATATTTAGCTTATGGATTAAAACAGAAAGAATTATTCTGGCAGATAATTTTAATATGAGCTTGAAATGCGAGGGGCACGTTAAATTAATGAAAGATTTTTTTATCAACTTATTCTGTTATGGACTAATGGCCCTATAAAAATCCTTATTCTAAAGAATTAACATTTTTATTTAGTTAAAAATATAATAAGGGATCAAAAGTGGACTATTTTTTGTGTCAGGGGGTTAATTCATTGTGTCCAAATAATGAAGGTTCTGCCAAGATATTTATTAGATCATTCTCCTATTTAATTCATTATGGATTACAAAATTACTCTAATAACCTCTAATTTTCTTTCATATGAGTCTTCTTTAAGGCTTTCATTGCTGATGTTTTACTTAATGGAAAAGAAAAAGAAAAGGCAGACATTTGATTTGCTTAAGAAACAGTTTATGGTATCAGATAAATCTTATGAGATGAACACTACAAAGAATGTATATGAGTAAGCTCATAATGTCATACTCTTATTGAAACCACTTCCGATCTAGGAAAAGATATGCAGAACATGGTTTAAAAAGACAGATATCATCAGGCAGATATTCACAGCTCATTCTTTAAAGCTGATTTGTTTTCAGAAAGTCAAAAGTAACTATCAGTAAATCAAAAATTTGACAGACCTTTGTACATACATGGAAGGAATTCAACAGGAGGTAATTGTATACTAGAAGACAATTTATAATTCTAATCAGAATATAAACATTCGTGCTATGAAAGAATTTGTTCAGAAAATATGACTAATTTAACAGAATGGGCTTATGAAGATCCTTCAATGGAATATATTAGATACGCTATATTATCCTTTGAAGAAAAAAAGGACAGGATTTGTTTCATTTATGCATTTATTTATTTGACAAAAAGTCTCAATGGGCATATATCCTATTTTCAGTGGAGGATGAAGGAGGAAAGCCCCACCAATAGAATATATGCTGCCGTGATGGTAATGACAGCTACTAAACGCAAACATTGACAGGTTGATAATGACAGTACTTAATGATGATGAAAAATAGTGAATTTTAAATTACACTAAAATAGTACAGTTGGGATACAACATATAGAAAACAAAATAATTTACGTATAAAAGAGAGTATCTTTGAAAAAAATATTCAAGTGAGTAGTAGAAGCAAAATTCACTAGTATTATTTGGTTATATGGGTAGGCCATGTCTAAAAAGTATAGAAATAAGGTTAAGAATAGCTGGGTAAAGCAGCAGTGAGATATAGTTAGGAGAGGGTGCAGATGAGGAGAAAGACAAAGATATAGGAATAAGGCGCACTAGAAAAGGTGGTAGGAGAACAGGAGAAATTAGATGATGGGTAGAGTAACAGCAGGTGAAAACAGGTTCATAGGTTCACATGTAAGTACTAGGCTAGTTGCCACTGTGGGACATTTTAAGCCTAGCCAATGTCTCTTTTTTGTGCTTAAAATAACCTATCCCATTTGGTTATAGATTGACCTTACCCATCCCATTATTAACAGATATACATTACCCCTAAGAAGAATAAGTTGGATCATACCATAGATAATTTGAGGGGATCCATGCATGGGGTAAAGCATTTAAAAGCTGCCTCTGTCCATTAGTAGTACAGAGGGCAGTCCTGGGGTAAAATTTCTTTTACCCATCCATAGCTCCAAGTTCTCCTTGAATATGGACAGAGATTAGCTTTGTTTTACGTGGATGGGGAGTCTGATCCAGAGCAGTGATATCCTCTGTGAGATATACCTTTCCCTCTACACTGTTCTGTTGATGTTGCAGAAGAGGTTCAGATCCCTAGACCAAGTATTTCTGATGCCATTTGACTTGCTGATGTGCAGCAGGTCCATCAGTAGTGGGTCTGAGGATGCCATGTATACCAGAAACAGGTCACCTCTTATCAGAGCCGGATCATGGTCGAATGATGCCCTAGACATGGTAATAGATCAGGCCCTCTATAACCCCACCTCCTCCAGTGTCCCTGCCCAGCAGCCATTCCAGTGTCTCATTACTTGCCTTTCTTCCCAGTTACCATAAAACACTTTTCAAACCTGTCAGTGTGCATGCCAGTTTCTTCGTTACTTGTACAATGATTACAGATATTTGGATTTAATTTAAAACTTTTATTTCACATTTTATAGCACCAACACTGATAGCCATTTGCTAATCAAAATAATACAGCCTCACAATGAAAACAGATGTAGTATGAGCAATAATAAACTTCTCTGCCCTTGAAACTCACATTCAGTGAAACTGCATTGAAACCAACATGCATAGAAAATACATCTGGCCAGTGGCGGATTAAGTGCACCTTTGGGCTGTTTTCAAACCATGGGCCCCCTGCACACATTTTTAGGTCCATGCATAAATGCACGTTTTTTTAATTCACATTCTTGAGTGTATTAAATTATATTATTTTTTAAATATAGCACTACTTGTTATAGTGTGTTTTAAATGTGTAATGTTTAACATTTTTCCAATAAACAGTGAAACAAAACATGTGAACCAATAATGACAAAACTATCAGTTTCAGAATGTTTCAAAAATAAAACACAATTCAGAGTGCTGTCATTACATTTCAGTGCTTCATCTACAAATTCAGTGTCTGTTGCCCTTGTAGAATAAATTACCTATAATACATTAAAAAATAATAATAATGGTGTGCATCGGATATTTGCTGGAGGAACAGAACCCACAGCCTTCTGCAGCAAAAGCAAGTATGCTACCTGTTGCACCACTGACACTGAACAAGTGCATGAAATTGTAATATTTAGTGATGTACAAAGAAATAAAATTAAAGGAACCTGAGAGCAGGGTTTGACTCTGAGCAAAGTCATTAAGTAGACAGTGCTCCTGACTGAGGCATTTACACACACACACATATACCTTCCTTACCGCACTCCCTCAGGGCTTAGAACAGCTCTATGATGGCTTGCTTTCCTTAAACTCCAGTCTCAGCTCTGAATCTCGATTTCCCTGTGCCTACTTCTTTACCCCACATTTGGAATACTTAAAATCTCTAGTGCAGTTCTAAGAAGGCTTGCATTACACAAGTTTATTTAGGACGTTCTACATCCTAATGCTAAGGTTTATGAGTTTGCTCTGTGTGCTCTCTAATTGTTTTTTGTGTTGTGCTTCTGTCCTCTGAAGGTCCTAATGCTGCTTTGTTTTCAGAATGGAAAGCATTTTTTTTTTACTTTTACAGGAGATTTAAGCCAGGGCACCACCAGCCAACACAGTCGCTAGCCAACTGCCTAGGTCACCTACTGCTGGATCTGGGTCTGCCTCTTAGTAGTCTGTAGGATATTGAATATAGTGGCAGGCCTTTGAGTCAGTCCCTGTAGGACATTTTGTAAGCTTTTTTATTCTTTTAGTAAAGTATCTCTGCAGGTGTTCCTGCTGTTGTATGTGTCTGGACAGATAGATGCCAAAATAGGCATTATATTCAAAGACTGGCCTAATGCCATCCCTACATCTAAACACAATCACTTTGTTTATAAGCTGTGCAATACAGAAGGACTTTCTTACGACAAAAGACACATGTTGGTCAAAAGTTAGGTCACTGTACACATAAGTATCTAAATCCCAAACAACTGGGTCATCTCTTAGGGGCATATTGTTAATGTGGCATTTCCCTGGAGTAGATGACTTCCCAAAGAATACAATAATGCATTTTTGGCATTTAATTTCAGTCCATGATTTTGGCACCAGTTGTTTATTTGGGACAAACCTTTCTGCAGGATGGCTAAGTCCTTTGGTGATTCAATGACTGCTCCTAGCTTGCAGTCATCTGCAAACATATTCAGCCAGAGTACTTTGGTATTGGATTTTACTTCAGAAAAGTAGATGCTAAACAGGAGAGGTCCCAGAACAAAAGCCTGGGGACTCCAGTGGTTTCTAGACTCTTGTGGGTGTAGCAATAGCAGATAATATTAACCAGGAGGGAGATAAGTACAGAGCAGGAGTAGAGGAGGAATTTCTTAACGATTGCTTAAACATGTGACTTCTAGGGATTGTTTTGATAGCAGTGGGAATGGTGTTCCAGGATTTTGCTACTGAGTTAGAGTATATGCCATGGTCTAAGGATTTTTTTGGTTTATATATTTCAAGGAGATGTTGTTCAGAGGAGTAAAGAAGGTGGCTCAGAAGGTAAAGTTGGAGAATGATGCTGGTTGCTGGGCAGGGTGCAGATTTATACATCATTTCATGTGCAAAGAGAAGTTGACTGAGCATGAGGTGGTGAGGAATTTCAAGCCAGTTTAGTAATTTTAGGGCAGAACTGTGATGAAAGCTGTTTGGCAGATCTGCAGCAAATCTGGCTACTTTATTATAGCAGAGGTCTAGATCTGCTGTTAGGGTGTTCTGAATATTGGTTAGAATGGAAAAGGCTTAGAGTAGAGAAGGAAGAAAATATGCATTAGTAAGAGTGACTCTGGAGGAATTAGAAAGGCCACGTTTTTGCTGTGGCTTTTATACAACTTTGTATGTGAAAATCAAATGTCAGTTGATCACCTACAGTGGCATCCGTTAAATTGGTGTGTGGTATAATTTCTATTATAGTGTTGTTAAGAGAGGATACTCTGAAGGATGTTTTTAAGTATGCTTGAGATTTGGGAAGAAATGAGTAATTTGTATTTTTTGGAGGGGAGGGGGATAGGAGAAGTTGTTTTTCACTGAGCCAGTTCTCAAATGAGTTGAAGGCATTTTGAGTGATGGATTGTAAGTGGGGAAAATGGTCAGATAAACAGATGACAGTGAAATTATCTGCATATTGTATGCATTTAGCTTGTAGGGAGGATGAATGTAGAATGCTTATAAAGCTGTTCAAGTGGACAGGACCAAGTATGGAGCCTTATGGAACTCCTGTATTAACTGTGAGGAAAGTAAAGAAAGTGCAATCCACTTAACTGATTGTTGCTGACTGGATACGTAGCTAGAGAACCACTTAAGTGTAGTAGTGGAGATACCAAGGGCAGACATTTTTGAGAGAAGTTTAGTGTGAGAAGCTGTGTTAAAGGCTTTGGAGATATCCAGAAAGAGGGAAGATGCTAGGTTATTGTTATCTGTGGGTTTAATGATGACATATAAAAAGTTAACTAGGGCAGTTGTTGTGCTGTGATTTGGGAGAAAGCCTTGTTGGGAAGTAGTCAACAGATTTTCTTTGAGTAGATATTCTAAAAGTTGTTTTTGAATGCATTTTTCTAGTATTTTAAGAGGAGGACAAGATTGCAATGGGCCTTTAGTTTCTTATTTCAATGGAATTATGTCCTTTGTGAAGTGGGATGATGCAATTTATTTTTCCAGGTTGATGGGACATGTAGTTTTTGACTAGATCTCTTGATTAGGGTGGAGACTGGATAAGCAATGGAGGTGGCAGCTAGCTTTAGGTATTCTGCTGGTAGATTATCAGCAGGATGTGAACAAGGCATACGCTTATTAAGTAATAACTTTATGTTTGGGTGGGAGGGTGGCCTAATGGTTAAGGTGTTTGCCTTAAAAACACAAGGTGCAGGGTTTGAGTCTCA
Source organism: Protopterus annectens (assembly GCF_019279795.1). Lineage (NCBI taxonomy): Eukaryota > Metazoa > Chordata > Ceratodontiformes > Protopteridae > Protopterus > Protopterus annectens. Next base: position 864,062,173 of record NC_056731.1, on the reverse strand, counting down.
CAAGGGATAATTGACTAGGCTTACAATGGCTCGCAAGGGCAGTTAGCCTAGTACTAACCTATGAACCTATGTAGAAGGTGGGGACAGATGTCAAAGTGAAAACAGGTTTGTTGGAAATGGAAGTTGTATCAGGAGTAGTGTCTGACTGTGTGCAGTTTTGGGTAAGGGTAGCTATAGAGGTCAATGAAATAAGAACTGAATTTAGAAGCAGTTTCTAAGGGAGACATGTCTGCGCAGGGGTTTGGGATGCCAGGAGTTCCAGAGTGTATGATTTTGTTGATGGTAGATCAAAACATTTTGAGGTTACTTTTTTGGTTTATTTGTCAGTATAGGTAATGTTATTTCTTGTCATCAGTGACTTGTGTTTTTTTTTTTTTTTTGTGAAGTTTCAGAGTTGTTTATAGGTTTAAATTAGGGTGAAGAATTTGGAGCAAGGCTGTTGAGAAAAATCAAGAAATAGTGAGTTAAATTTTAAAAATGGCATCATCTAATGGTAAGGTATGGAGGATGGACCAGTTAATGGAAGAGAGCATATTGCTGAAGTCATGGAATTAAAATTAGTAAGGTTATGGCATTCCTTATAGATGTACGGTTTGATGTGGTGGGTTGTTAGTCCTTGAAAATAGGTGGGATGGTATTTACTGAGGGGTCTGGGAGTGTTTTGGTATATTGATAAACCATAGAGTTAGAGCCAAGGATTCAATCAAGACTGGTACCAGAATTAGTAGTTTTGTTATAGTGTGTATGGTGGATTGTACGCTGTGTATAATCATGAAGATTGACACTAGTAGAAGGGAACTTTGTTGGTAATGTTTGACAGTCAGTATTGTCATTGCCAAGTATTATAGTTACAGTTGACAAATAATTTGATGTCCAATGTAGAATATCTTCCAGAACAAGGATGCTGTTACCTGGAGGAATATATAGGAATATAAAGAGTGATAATGCATAGTTTTTATGGTTATTTAGTTTGCAGTGAGAGAGCAAGAGCTCTGCAGAGTGGAGACTGGTTGAGTAATAGACAAAGGGGAGATAGCAAGGTGGTTAGAGACTAGGATTGTGACCCCAACTGCTTTTTTTATGTAATCTGTCATGGCAAATTCTATTACAGTCTGGAAGAAGAATTTTTTGGTCTTTTATGTGAGGGTAAGGCTTGAGCCATGTTTCATTAAGAATTTCAGTGTTAGGGAAGTAATGAGTGATCCAGGAGTAGAATTCTGAAACTTTATTTAGAAACTACAAATATTCATGGAGGTAATTTTCAGAGTTTTAGTGGATGTTATTGTGTTGTGGGGGGTATAGTAGAAGGGTCTTGACTAGGTTTGGTTGTGTATTAAACCATAAGAAGATATTTTTAACATAAAAATGGACTACTGGAAATTTAGATATATTAGCATTAGAATTATATTTTACCTTGTGAGGATAGAGAGAGGCATTAAAGTGTTTATATTTGTAAAGGAAAAGGGATAAGTTAAATAAGATGGAAAAAAACTACATTGGAGTAGGGTTGGTCAGTGTTATACAGTGGGAGGGTAAGAGTGGGTGGTGTAATATTAGTGAGATAGTTCTTATGTAGCACGTGAGGTGTAATAATAGAAGGAATAGAGAAGAGAAGTAGATGAGCAACATGTTTACAAGTTAGTAGATTGAGAGAAAAGTGAATGCTTACTACGCAGTAATGTGGGATGGGTTATTAGTTGGTTATGTTACGTAAGTAATGTAGAGCAGGACAGGTGTTTAGGCTGAGTAGACAAAGAAAACATATAGGTAGAGAAAGCGAAGAAAATGGTGAGGTGTATTTACAGGGAGGTTAAGCGTCAAAAAAGGGAATAGAAAGCATAGAAAGAACTTGATAAAAGATAGTAGTGGGGGCTAGCAACAAGTGGGAAGTTAGAGAGCAGGATTGTAGGAAGAACAAGAGGAGGATGAAGTTAACATAGAGAAGTATAATATGAAAATGGATGTGGTTACAGGAGGTGGGTAGCAAAACTGATTGGCTGATTTAGACAGGAAAAGGGTGTGATTAAAACTGGTGGGTGGCAGAATAAGTGGCTGGATTAAATAGGAAGAGGTCATATGAGGATGAGGAGGGAATGTCATGAAAATAAATATCACAAACTATGAAGCAGTTGTTGACTGAGAGCACTCTAAAAACTGCTGTAGAGCCAAAATACACACCCAACTCGTAGAAGTAAAATGAAAGACTGTTTAATGAAGTGCTTTTCGTCTCAATCAGTGGTGGGACTTCTTCAGATAAAATCTCAGTACCAAACAATCATCTAAAATACACAACTCTTTGAAATTGTGCACCAATCAAAATCTTTCTACTCTCCCCTCGTTTTTAAAATTAACTCATTCATGACTAATTCCTTTTTATTTTTATTTTCATATTATAACGATTTTCTTAAAAATGTGTAGCCATTTTTATGCTGTGTTCACCTATTTTACTTTTGACTTTGTTAAGACTGATGTTACAAACAAGTTTCTAACCCAATATATAGAAAAAGTTACCAAAATGAAGGTTTAAAAGTAGTGACAAACTTAATTCATTTTGTTTACTCACCTTAAAAGACTCTTCAGTTTATACATAAAATTGAGCACATCTCATTAAGGAGTAGAAAATGGCAGGCATTTGTCCGAAGTTGCCATAAGAGTTCGAGCCTCTCAAGCATAAGAGAGGTTGGTCCCCTTTGATCACTTTGGACCACTTGGTCTATTACTCTAAATTTGAACTTATGATTGTCATATTCCATGGTATGCCTTGCTAAAGCATTTTCCTGTTTCTTCCTAGAGATACTGTAGAGATGCTCATAGACCCATTCTCTTAGTCTCCTGTTCATTTTTCCTGTGTAGTATGCTGGACATTGTTGGCACTGAGCCATATACACTACCGTTCTAGATTGACAGCCTAATTTCTGCCTGATGATATACTCTCTCTGCCTTATGATGTATTTTTTACCGATTTCCATAAATTTGCAGTGGTTACACATACCACACCTCCACATGCCCTGCCCGTTAGGTAAAGTTGTGCTTCCCCTTTTAAGTAGACATTTCAGGTTTGGGCCCCTACTGAAAATCACTTTTGGCTTCTGGTCCAGTTTGTTCCTGATGGATGTTTCACTCATCACAAGTTCCTTCCCAGTTCTTATGTATGATGTTCCTGAATTCAATAGCTTCTAAACAAAATGGTGTTATGAAGCTATATGATTTAAATGTCTGCTGGTTAACATCGAGACTGTTCCTTTCATCTATACTGACCAGTGAGTTATCTCCCCTTAATTGGCTAAGAATAGGTTTGTAGAAGCCACTACTCTGTTTACACTGGACTTCTACTGTAAGTCTTTTTACTAAAGTTTCAGGGTAGCCCCTCTTCAAGAACATATTCCTCAATGTGTTGGATTCTACATAGGAATCTTCATCTTTTGTAATCATTCTAGCTGCCCTAACCAACTGCCCCTTCATCACTGCAGATTTCTGGTGAAAGCGGTGGCAGCTAGAAAAATGCAGAAAAGCATTAGAATAAGTTTCTTTTCTATGTATTTTTGCTATATATGTTCTGTTAACCAAGTCCTGATCTGTTGATTGGTGTTGCAATGAGCTCCCCATGTGGAACAAGCTTCGCCAACCTTGTAATGGCATATTGGGAGGATGAACACATTAAAAAGAAGGAACATATAGCTAGTAAAATTTACTTTTATAAAAGGTTTCTGGACGATATTTTTATGATCATCAAGGGGGGTGAGAGCACAGCCAGGGATCTTGTTAACTATTTCAATGTATCCACAGACTTTTTGGAATTTACATCTAACTACCAGGCTGATAGGATAACCTACTTAGACATTGATTTAAGGAAGGACTTAAGTCCTGACATAAACTGTATGCATAATTCAGTATTGTACATCACAAGAGGAGCATGCACATTTCTAACAACAGCAACATAATCTTTCCAGAGATGACATATTGCATCGTGTGCTGTGCAACTGGTAGTTTGTATAAATGAGGGACATTTGCCATGGAATTCAGACTTGCTAACCATGAGCTATCAAGCAATTTCCAATTTGTATTATTTTGTCAAACTATTGTGAAATTTCAGTGCAATAGTGCAACTCTTCTGGTACCAGATGGTACATCTGTAGTTAGTAAGAGAGTTGCTAGCTAAGCACTAGCATTTGAAGTTGGCACACCTTTACCAGTATACATTACAGTTGCAATATCAATGTATAACTACTCATTTTTGTGTAGAAAATACTGACAACAGCTTAACTCAGTAAATTGAGTGACCAGAGAACACGTACTTCTGGTAGGCAGAGAAAAAAAACCTACTTGTGTGTTAAAGATGGCAAATTTAGGAAAACAGGATAGTTCAGTGGAAATGAAGGATACTGGGAAAGTGAGTGACGACAGGGAGTAAGCAGGCCAGAAAGTGGGCAGATGAAAAACATGACAAGTATTACCCAATGAGACTAGCAAGGGTTACTGTAGGGTACAGGAGAACAACAGAAGGAGAAAAATAAGCAGAGAATATCCAAAGAAAATGCCAAATTTATAAAACTTTTGTTGATTTCATAGTACCCTATATATGCAGACTTTTTTTATTTTCTTACCAAACTTAGTGGAAATGTAATTCTCATTGGCTAGTGTAATTCATACAGTCTCATTCATAAATCTGGCAAAGATCCAGAAGAGATAACAAATTACAGACCCATTTCTCTGTTGAATGTTGATTATAAAGTTATTGCAAAATTATTAAATCTGCTCATTGTGCAGCATGGTTCAAAACCAATTTCTCCTTTTGACTGTCCTGGCAAACAATTTTAGAGGCAGCAAGATCAAAACCTCAAGAAAACACAGCAGCATTCCCTGTGGTGCTGAACATCGCAACAATCAAATTCAAATAGTCTCCACAGTCTTCCCAGTCTGGCTTCTCCTTTCCCCACCAAAATAAAAATAATTCTCACTGTCACAGCGCTTCACACCTGTAGCATAAAATATGTATAGTGTAAGCTATTTAAATACTTCTGTCTTCCAAATGTATCTCATAGATCCAGAATACGGTGTACCTTCCAAACCAACCATTGTTGCTCTTGAGTTGACTGTCTTTAATAGCCTTTGGAAACACCTCCTAGTCTCATCTCATCAGCTTATACTAGTGAGCATTAGTAGATCAAACTATGAAGTGCCCCCCCTCAGACTGATAAGCCCAAGTTACCCTTCTTATTATCCTCATGCCTGCTTAGTGCACAGTTCTCTACCTAGAAGGTGTAACCCCCCTTTTCGTACTAATTTTGAAATCTGATCATGTTAGTGTTCCAGAATAAAGACCCTTCCTACTAATCCACCTCATTAGTATTCATTGTTACCCCTTTTTTTCATCAGGCACTAAATATCATAGTGTCACAGTGTACTTCACCATGTGTTGTGAGCCTGACGGCAGCAGGAACATTGAGACAATGCAAGAACTACCTCATCCTCACTGACAATAGTTCGATTCTTCATATGCACTATTCCATATGTGAAAGGTGCAAGTGTCTTCTAACTCTGGAGGCCAATGTATCTTCGAAAACTGCCCAGTGCACAACCATGCTCACATGTCCCACATAGACAAAAAATCCTTCTTGCTCTGAGAAACTTAAAAAATCTCTGTTTAAACTACAAAGGCATCCTAGATGATGGTTTGATGTACAGGACACTCAGTGTCACTCTAACAAGCAAGCAGCAACATACAGAGACATTACAGAAAACACAACTACAAAAAGGGATTAGTCAGCTGACAGGCCAAAGCCCTTAAGGCAGCAATGCTGAGACAGCACACCTGGTAATGTCTTCGTCATAGGTGACTTCATAGTCAGACAGTCAGATGCGCCACTCACCATGCTGAACAAAGGCAGAGTGATGCTTAGCTGCCTCTCGGGTGCCAGGATCTGCACTGTCACTGAGGCCCTTATTAACCTTCACCCTAAGTGCATATATGACATGGTTATTGCACATATGGAAGTGCGTGGCTTGAGACACATGCGCTTGGATCATATGAAGAGGGACATGATAGAACTCTCAGAATATGCATATGAAATAGGTGTGGAACTAGTACTGAGCAGTATCCTCCTATTTGCCAAGAATGATGCCATAATACAAACAAATGATAACTGACTTCAATTATTGGCTTAGTTATTTTATTTAATTCTAAGGGGATCCAGTATATATCAGCCTGGGTGGAGATGGTGGACAGCCCTGGTTGGCTAGGATGTTTTCCTTCCCATGTTGCCTTTTTTAGGCAAGGTCAGCTTCCTCAAATTAGCTACATACCTATTCAAAATCAAAACTGTGTAAAGGTAGTACTGTTCAATGCTAGAAGCCTAAACAGGAAGTTGTACTCCTTACAGCCATTCCTAACCAATGAAAATACAGACATCTGCATAGTTAATGTAACAACAGCAAGAGCACCACCATAGTGCAGGATTTCAGTGACTATCATTCTTTTAGACCCAATATGGAAAATAAAGGTGTTATTGGAGGGGGTGTGTCTGTATTCCTAATAAACCATCTCACCTTCAGACTCTTAGGCCAGGACAATGACCTGGAACTTCTTCATGTCCTTTTCACAGTAATTAGAACTTCATACCATATCATAGCCAGCTATAATACCCTGTCCATGTTACTCGCTGCCTATGAGGCATATCTAAACAAACTGACATCTCTCCCTATTGAGCCTATCACTATTCTCTTGGGTGACTTCAACTATCCCTCCAGTTAACAAAGAGACCTATACCATCTCAAATAATTAAGCACTAACATTCCTGGACTGCATTAATGCTAGCTCCCTAGACCAAATGGTTCAAGTCCCAACTAGAGGTTCAAATTATTGAACCTGGTTCTCACTAATATTGCCACATTGTGCTCAACACCTACAGTAACCATGTCATAGTTTAAGTTTGATTACCACTATGATGGTAAAATCTGACTTACCATAAACCCCTCTGTCTTTAGAGACTCCTCTAAGACAAACCTAATTCATTTAACTGATAACCTGAAGAAATTTAAGTACCCTCCTCACCTTGATGACCCCATCTTGTATGCTTCCACATTTGTATGTGCCACCTCAAAGCATACATTGAGGCTTCTGTCCCCATATGACACAAATACAATGAAAAGTCAGCAATAAACCCCCTACTGTGAAAACCTGGTATAAACAAACTACAAAATAAAAGAAAGAAACGTGCTGCCCGTAAAAACAAACTTAATATCCCATCATCTAGAGCTGAACTCAAAAAGATCAACAAATAACTCAGAAACAAAATCAGATCCTCAAAACTAAGTACAAATCGAGAAATGCCATCAATGGTAAGGACAACCACAAAGCCTTCTTCAGCTGTGTCAGAAACCTTAGAGGTAATGCCCAGTAATAATCAGAGTGAATACAAAATAACAAACTTACTTGTCCCCTGGGGACATAGCCAACATATAAGTAGACAAATTCGGATCTAACTTTACTCCCATATCTGCCCATAGTTTCTTACAACGTACTAGTCCACTCACACCCCCCCCCCCCCCGGATCACCAGTAGCCAACATATTAGCAGACAAATTCATCTATAACTTTACTTCCCTATCTGCCTATGGCTTCTCCCAACTTATTAGTCCATTCACACAACCCCCTCTGATCAGCAGTAGCCAACATATTAGGAGACAAATTCATCTATAACTTTATTCCACTATCTCCCTGTAGCTTCTGCCAACTTATTAGTCCACTTACACTCCCCAATTCCCACACAGCAGATCCAGAATGCTCTCTTCAAAGCCAAAAATACTTACTTCATGGGTTCTGATAATGCACCAGTCTGCCTTCTTGTTAGTACCAAACTGTTTGGAAGACTCACTACTAATTTTATTCATCCTCATCTTCTGCATTAGATTCATTCCAGAAATGGAAAACTGCATTAGTCACCACACTGCATAAGGGGGGATCATTTACTTTTCCAGGTAACTACAGACGTATGAGTCTCATCAGCTTATCTACAAAGCAATGGAATGTATCAGTATGAAACTTATTAACAAGGACAGAGGCAGTCTACAAGCCCTGGACCCAAGCCACTTTTGGTTTGTTAAATGCAGATCTGGCTAACTAACACAACCCAATCTATTAATGTGGAAGGCACTCTTTTCAAAATGTAGTTACTCACAGTGTCCCCCAGGGATCAGTCCTAGGGCTTCTTCTCTTTGGTATTTACTTCTCTGATGTCAAAACTGATATCAAGGACCTATGGCTTACCAAGTTCACAAATTATTGCAAACTTGGAGCTTCTTTAACTCTCCATCTAACTTCTAGATTCTTAAGGAGGGACTAACATGCACCAATGAATCATGCCTAGACTATGGCCTAAGACTAAATGCCAAGGAATGCAACATTGTGACCTTAGGCAAAACAGGGTACGACTGTACCTACACACCTATAGAACAGGTGGAACTCCTTTGAAAGCTGATCTATGGACGGGGACACTTTCATTGATGATGAAGTCTCCTTTGAATATCACACATCCACTGCTGTTCATAGGTTCATAGATTAGTACTAAGCTAACTGCCCTTGCGAGCCATTTTAAGCCTAGCCAATTATCCCTTGTAAGATTCAAACCCTGCACCTTGTGTTTGTAAGGCAAACATCTTAACCATTAGGCCACCCTCCCAACCCTGTTAGGAAGTCTTTTTGTCTTACCAAACAAATCACCTGGGCATTTCCTCCAGATCTAAGGAAGTTACTCTCCTTTTGTATTCCTCCTATAAGAGAGTTTTATAGCCCCTTTAGTATGTATATGTCTAAGTATATGACCCACCTTGAAAGACAGCAGCATTTTCTCACAAAGATAATCAGAGGCATGACTTCCTTGAGGTACCCAGGGCCATCTTCATGTGCTTTCTCTCTTTTCTGTTTCCTGCAGACTCTTGAGAGGTGACCTTTGTCTATCCTACAAAGCCTCAAAGGATCCAATTCTGTATGACCTCCTGACCATCTGCAAAACAAATAACACCCTCATCACTCACTCAAGAGATCTTAACTTCCACAGAAATATAAATAAGACCTGCTGGTGAGATTGTCATATATCCCAGAGAATCCCTATTTCATGCAATAGACATATTTTGGAAGTTAAACAAAGTAGCTCCCTGACCCCCTTTATGTGCAGCCTGGATAAATGGATAGGCAGTCATAAATATACCCTGGATCTGGCCCATCAAGGCCTCATTGCAAAGGATCATAACTAGTTATGCCAATGGGAATCAGCAATTTCAGAGTATTGTGGCAAGGCTACTAATAGCCTAAAATTGACATATGAGCCTATGAACCTATATAGAAATTCCGTATAGCAGAAAAAAATGCCAAGATACAAGTTGAACACTGAAAGGAGAAGAATACCATCTTGACCATCTTCCAGCCAATCATAACCTTCCAATAATAAAAATCAAGATTAGGAGACACAGTCTACACAGATACCGATAAGAAAGACCGAAAGCAGGTGTAGTCTACTCCAGTCTGGCAGCCACTCACTGCCATTGTTGGGAGTGAAGTTACATTACCCATCTAGAAAGAAACCTGGTAATTATGAATTATATATTCTGATTTATTATTCTATCCTGTATGTATAAGAAAAAAATAAACTGGTTTACAAATTACTTGAATAACGAGCCATGTCCTCCTTAATAGCCATTAATACTAATTCTCCATTTTCTTCCTTTTTTACCTTGTAGCAAATTAATTTCCAAATATATTTCATAGCTGTTCAGATGCTGCTGCGATTAATTAATGATATTCTGTTTAAATGTTGTATGTTTGCTACTTACTTGTATACCTCTGTTAATTACTTGTATACATACTATGTTCTTTACATAATGTTTTCCTTTTTCCAGATACACTTACTGTTCAACAGTCCTAAGTCCAACAATTCTATAAAACCCAGTACTGGTTTGTATCCAAACACCTTCATATCACTTCAAAAATATCATTAACCATCCCTTTCAGTAAAATCAAGAACTGGACCTAAACATTACTATCATCTACAATAGAACCTAGCATCCAGTTTTAAATATACTGGTGTTTGTTGAATCACCATAGACTTTCAGTTTTATACATACTGGATCACTTATAAAATACAGACATATGGCATATATATAAAACAATTAGAATTCTTAAAGTAAAGGAAAAGACAGCACCAAATAAAACATTCTGCAACCACAGGAGCCGGAAGCTGTTAAAGAATGGGGGAGATGGGGTGGAGGGTGACCGGGGCACTTAGGGAAATAAAAAGGGTAATTTTTTTATAACTGTTGGCTACCATAACATAGGTTCACTTGGAGGACATTTTAAACTTAGCCAATTCCCTTTTGGTGTTTGAATTACCATTTTCTGATTGGTCTTAGCTATCCTCATGGCTGATAATTGTATATTAGCCCTAGTGAGAACAACTGTGATCATACCATTGATAATTTTAGGGGGCCATGTAAGGGATGCAGTATTTAGGAACTGCCTCTCTCCATTAGTTAAATGGATAGAGTCCATTAGTCCATTAGTTAGCTTAAAATGTCCTCCAAGTGAACCCATTAACTATTACAAACCTATCCCAATTGTTAATACTATTGTGTATATATATATATAAAAAAAAAAAAAATATATATATATATATATATATATATATATATATATATATATATATATTGTATTTTATCATGTTAAGCAATGTGACTTATACCATGAACTGACCAAATGATTATGTACATGTCTTAACTGAATTGTCCTATCTGAAAATGACCTATCCAAAATGTACTGTATACATTGTATAACTATATATATATATATATATATATATATATATATATATATACACACACACAACTATGTATAACTGTCTTATCTGAAATTTATTTCATGTATTTGGTTTCCTTTCATTGTATTTGTGCTTCTTTTCATTATCTATTTGTATTTTTCTTTTTGGAGCTTTTCTCCCCAGGACTCCATTGAAGATGGGCCCAAGTGGCCCAATGGACTATCCTGGTAAACAAACTACAAATAAAAAATAAATAAATAAATTAGTGACATGAGGGGAAATCCTGGAGTACATTTTCTATTACCCATCCTTAGATCCAAGTTGCATTTGAACATGGATGGATGAGCTTTGCTTTATTTTTATGGATAGTCTGTTCCGGAACAGTGGTAGCCTCTGTGATATATATCCATATCTCCACAACATTCAGTTTAGTTACCTGAACTGAGTATTTCTGATGCCATTTGACTTGCTGATGTTCAGTAGGTCCATCTGTATTATGTCGGTGGATGCTTTGTATGCCAGAAATGTCACCTCTAAGCACTCTGTAGGATACTGAGTATAGTAATAAATCTTTGAGGTGATCCATGCAAGACCTATTGTTTAGGACTTGTATCCTTTTAGTAAGGTATCTCTGAAGGTATTCTAATTGTTACATGGGGCTGGACAGATACATGCCAAAGTGGGCATTATACAAAATGATTGACATAATGAGAACTTTGTAAAGGGGGACAACAACATCTCTAGATCTAGTCACAATCAATTTGTTTATAAGCTGTGCAATATAGAAAGGCTTTCTTATGACTCTGGGCACATGTTGGTCAAAAGTTAGGTCACTGTACACACAAGTTCCCAAATGCCAAACAATTGGATCAGTTCTCAGAGGGCATTATCATGATTTTGACACCAGTTATTACTTGGGACAAACCTTCCTGCATGCTGGTTAAGTCATTTGGGGATTCACTAACTTCTCCTAGCTTGCAGTCATCTCAGACTTAGCTGGCCAAAGCTCTTTGGTATTTCCTTTTACTTTTGAGATGTATATGCCAAACAGAAAAAGTCTCAGCACCGAACCCTGGGGGACTCCATTGGTGACTGGTCTCTTCCCCTGTTTTGATCTCCTGCATCCTGTGAGCCAAGTTGGCAATGCAGCTGGTGATGTAAGTGTTTGCTCCTACATTATTCATTTTTTATACTACACCTGAGTAGGGGATTGTGTCAAAAGACTTGGCCATGTCAAGGTAATGTGGTGTGATCTGTTTTACCTTCATCCATTGCTTTGGTAACAAGAGTAAAGCTCAAAATTTGCCCGTGATTTTGAGCCTTTCACACTTTCCTCTGGGCTGTTTTCAAACACATTTTTACGGCCATGCATACATGTATGCATTCCTTGATTCACCTTCCTGATTATATTAAATTATATTCCTTGTATAATACAGCACACTTGTTAGACTTAAGTTAGAGCGATTTTAAATTTATTGTTTGAACATTTTTCCAGTAGGCAATGAAGCAAAATGCATGCACCAATAATGACAAAACTGACCTATTCAGAACATTTCCATGATAACAGTCTACTTCTACACACAATATATAAATACAGAATCACACTAGAGTGTAAGCCATAGGCATGTTGCACAGCTTCGTGAACTTATTTTCAATTGGGGGGGGGGGCAAAAGGCCAAAAACCAGGGACGCATTTTAAACATTGCTTGTATAATTTTGGAAAGTTGCTTGCATAAAATGTGTTACCACCATGCATTTCACTGCCAACTCCTGAACCCAGAACCCTGTGCACTACAATCAGAGCAACATACCACTAAGCTAAACCAGCAGTTTCTTGAAAGACAGGAAGACAAACTTAAATGGCTATCATATCATTTAGTGAATTCAGTTCTCACTTCTCACCATAGCTCTCAACTTCTTAGTACAAAAATACAGAACAAAGCCAATAATGGGGGAATATAGCCCCAAAATAGGGACACATTTCAAATACTGATTTTATAACCTTAGAAAATTGCTAGAATAAAAGGTTTTGTTTTACCACTCCTGCAAACCAGAGGCACAGAACAAAAATGTGAGGCATAAATTCACAAGTGATGGTGGCTAGGGACTTTAGGCTCTTTTTACCTGTACCCAAGGTCTAGGGTTTGAGCCTGAGTACCTCTAGCTACCAGATGTATCCCGTTGGGGGCATTTACACACACACACACACCGAAAATACAGTCCAGAAAATAACAGCAGCCACACACACACACCACTCAGAAAATAACATCTGCAGGCAGCTTCTGAAAATAAATCTTGTCCGTTCCCACTCACAAAACCCAGCCGGAAATCGCCGACAGATGGGAGGCACGGAAAACGAAAATAATTTGTAATATGGGACAGTTGGGATGTATGGGTGGTCTGCAAAAATGGGGGGGAGCTCCCCTCTCGCTCTATGGTTCTGGCACCCATGTCTGCAACCAAAATTTAACAAATCTCTTCCACTCCTAGTGAATATCTCTCATAAAAATCAAAGCAATCTCCTGATCCCACATACTGCTAACATCGCTCACATGGTACTCACCCCACTACTATATCTCTCTGAACAAGGCAGACTGGATCCTGATCCCACATACTGCTAACATTGCTCACATGGTACTCACCCCACTACTACATCTCTCTGAACAAGGCAGACTGGATCCTGATCCCACATACTGCTAACATCGCTCACATGGTACTCAGCCCGCTACTACATCTCTCTAAACAAGGCAGACTGGATCCTGATCCCACATACTGCTAACATCGCTCACATGGTACTCAGCCCGTTACTACATCTCTCTAAACAAGGCAGACTGGATCCTGATCCCACATACTGCTAACATCGCTCACATGGTACTCACCCCACTACTACATCTCTCTGAACAAGGCAGACTGGATCCTGATCCCACATACTGCTAACATTGCTTACACAGTACTCACCCCACTACTACATCTCTCTGAGCAAGGCAGACTGGATCCTGATCCCACATACTGCTGACAAAGCTCACATGGTACTCAGCCCGCTACTACATCTCTCTGAACAAGGCAGACTGGATCCTGATCCCACATACTGCTAACATCGCTCACATGGTACTCACCCCACTCTAGGATGCTTACTGTTAGTTTCACTTGTATTCCCTTATATAACAGAATGATAGAGCTATCACCTATCAACTACCCAAAGACTCCAATAAATTATTGAAATGACTCTCCAGTGGCATAGAGAGAAAAAACCCTGACCACAGTTCAGCAGACCACAGTCTGATTAGCATCTCAAGTGACTGCTGGAGGGGCAGGGGAGAATGGGTGTTATCATTCCAAGTGGGGAGAGGTGGTTCTGTGGGTATCTCTTGTAACAAGCCCTGGTGGAGGCTGTGGACATCTTGATCAGAAGGTGTGGTCCAAAGGAGTATAAAGTGGTGAACATGGCTGAGATACTGCAGAGGTGGGGTAAAATGCTGCATGTTGTCACTGCAGGACCACCCCTTGGATGTACCACAGAGACATTTAGGGAGAGGGGAAGTAACAGAATAGGTCATAAGTGAAAAAGCAAATTAGATCACTAGTAAAAACCACCAAGGCCAATTATGAAGCAAAACTAGCCTCCATAACAAAGGGAAACCATAAAGTCTTCTTCAGTTACATCAGGAACCTCCAAGGCAAAAACCAGGTTTGTTCCAAATTAGTACTTCAAAAGTATGACTTACACTGATCCTGTTGACTTAGCCAACCTGCTAGCAGATAGGTTCAGAGCAAACTTCACCCCTCTGCCCTCCTAAAGGCCCTTTTGACATCCCCAATACTTGTCCCGCACCTGACATCTCCATAGATCAAGTGTTACAGGCCCTATTCAAGGCAGAAAATACAGCTTCCATGAGACCTGATAGTATCCCAGGATGTATTCTGCACCATCTCCAGCAAGAACTGGCTTCACCATTGAGCACCCTATTCAACCACAGCCTAAGTACTGGCTTCATTCCAGCAGAGTGGAGAATCGTTATTGTCATCCCCTTGCACAAAGGTGGTGCCACTACTGACCCTGGAAATTATCACTGCTTTAGCTTGACAAGTCTGATCTGTAAGGCCATGGAGTGTATTATTACGGATCTTATAAACAAGGACATAGGCAATCTCCAAGCACTTGACCCCACCCAGTCCGGATATATCAAGGGCAGATCTTGCCTGTTGAACCTGGTTAACTTCTTTGAGACTGTCACCAAGGCCCTGGATGAAGGAAAGTCAGTGCATACAACTTACTTTGACTTGGCCAAGGCTTTTGACACAATCCCCCACTTGGGCATCATCGAAAAGCTAACACAACTTGGCGTAAATCCCTGTCTCATCAGGTGGGTGGCCAACTGGCTCAGCAACAGGACCCCCAAAGTCAAAATAGACACCTCCACCTCTGATAGCAGACCTGTCACTAGTGGAGTTCCCCAGAGATCTGTTCTGGGACCCCTACTGTTTGGCATTTATTTCTTGGACATACAGGCAAAAACAAAAGGCCTGTGGCTGACCAAGTTTGCCAATGACTGTAAGTTGGGTACTATCACTGACTCCCCAAACAATGTTAACATACTGCAAGAGGGTCTCACAGCAACTAATGACTGGTGCCAAAGTCATGGCCTCAAGCTAAATGCAAAAAAATGTATCATCATACCATTCGGCAAAAACACAACCCCTCCTGATTACCACATCAATGGCAACCCCCTAAGCATACAACATGTGGTGAGAGACCTGGGCACTCATGTTGATAACAACCTCACATTCGACCATTATGCAGCAGCAGTGGTCAGAAAAAACTTTTACTTGGTTCATCTCATAAGTAAAGGGATTGCATCCAGAAAAAAGGAGGTTATTACCTCTCTATACTCCTCCCTCAAGAGAACAATAATTGAGTATAATGCCTTGTTTGGAATGTACCTCTCCAAACATCTGCACCAACTGGAAAGGCCACTGAAATACCTCACAAAGAGAATCCATGGCCTCCAACACCTGTTCTATGCAGACAGGCTCAAATCACTATCACTCTACTTGGTATCATACAGATTGCTCAAGGGTGACCTGTGTCTCGCCTACAAACAAAAGGCCTGTGTTAGGGTCCTCATTCTACCTAATAGACTCCTTCTGCACTTGTTTGTAGTCATTTTTAATTTAATTGTATTTTCTTAAACTGTTTGGTCTAACATTGCTACATACTCAAGTGTGCTAGCTTGCACTGCATTTGAATTGTTTTTAC
Source organism: Protopterus annectens (assembly GCF_019279795.1). NCBI lineage: Eukaryota > Metazoa > Chordata > Ceratodontiformes > Protopteridae > Protopterus > Protopterus annectens. The sequence continues at coordinate 864,046,109 of NC_056731.1, read as the reverse complement.
TGCTGTTTTATCTACTTTCCTGTAACTAGTGTAGTCTAGGTTCAGATTTGCTGTATCCAGGACTGTATGTAAGCTTCTGAGCCCCCCCCCCCCCCAAGCTTTCTGTGTTGGAGGGAAGCCTTCTAGGTTATCAGTGGGAGTGGTAAGCACTAGGTAACCTATCTACCACATAAGGAGTGGTTCTGGCCCAGTAATTGTAGTTATTGGCCATTTGGGCAGTTTTTCCATCTCTCTCAACTTTCTGATTTAAAAGCCCGCATTTGCACTTTTCCCCCCTTTCCTGTAACTAGTTTAGTCCAGATACAGATTCTTACTTTTAGCACTTGAATTTGCTTATTCATGATCAGCATTTGTTCAGAACTTGTAAGCACTAAATAACCTACTAATTACTACAGCACTCACCCTACCTCATCACCTAGAGGAAAACAGTTTTGGTACTTACCTTCCACACTTGCTTAGAGAAAAACAGCTCTTGTACTCACTTTCCTCACTTATCAAGAGGAAAATAGTTTTTTTTATTCAGGCATGTCCAATGGTCAGCTCCCAGTGTTCTCTCCTGTCTATCTGATGAATCTGGGCATCTTGGGGCAATGTTGAAATTGCCTCATGTACACAGACAACCCTCTCCTCCTACCACCCAACACTACAACCTGTGAGAGATGCACTTATCTAGCCAAACTGGAGGTAAAGCTCTCTCCAATCAAGACTGAACTTGACAGTCAAGAGGAGAAGGTAAACACTTGCACCACACCACACTCATCACATAGTCTCACTAAATCTACACCTCCAAAATCCACACATAGTAACACAAAAACATTCACGGAGGCTCTCAATAATAATCTGTCTAAGCAACAGAGACCTCCAAAGCAGAAACGCAAGCAACCTCCATCCCCCAACACAACCCAAATGACACATAGCACGCAGACTCAGTGTGCCATTCAACCACAACCAATAAGGCAAAACAGTATACCCAACACACTAGTCATAGGTGACTCAATAGTCAGGCACACTGATGTCCCACTCACCAGGCTAAACAAGGAGAAGGTTACTGTCAGCTGCCTGTTGGGTGCCAGGATCCACCACATAACCCACGCACTCAGGTCACTCCACACAAGTACAAATATGACTCTATCATTGTCCATGTTGGTGTGAATGACCTGAGATGTACCTCCCTGGACTACATGAAAAGAGACATGGAATAGCTCTCCGATCTTGTAGCCCAGGCAGGTATGACCCTAGCCCTGAGTAGCATTCTGCCATCATGCAGAATGATGCTGCAGTACAAGGACAAAATGATTGACTTCAACAATTGGTTAAGCTTCTGGTGCCATTCTAAAGGGATCCAGTATCTGTCTGCCTGGGATGACATGGTCGATAGACCATGATGCTTTGCTACAGATGGCCGGCACCTGTCACCCCTGGGATTCCGGATACTGGCTAAGGTTCTTGCCACCCCTATAGTGCCTTTTTTAGGCAAGGTTCAAATGACAAATTCACCACCGTAACAGGAACAGGCAAGCAAAAACTGAGGGTGATGCTACTCAATGCTAGAAATCTAAATCTCAAAATGCACTCACTCAAGGCACTCCTTAAAATGTAGAACATCGATATCTGTGCAGTGACTGAGACCTGGTTCAAGGCTCCAGAGAGCACCCCTGTACTACCAGGCTATAACTCATACCACACTTTTCGGCCATGTAACTTGGACCAGAACACCAAAGACGAATGTGTGTCCATATTCATTAAGGATATCCACAACTCCAGGCTAGTTGTTCAGCATAATGCAGCCGAGGTTATCGAAGTGCAACTAACTCTGGGCAAAACTGCAATCCAAATTGTAGCTTGCTACAGATCACCCACCATGCCCCAGGATTCCCACTCCTCTTTTCTTGATGTACTGGAAAATATTAGGGTTCAACCAAACACCTAATAATGGCCGATTTCAACTACCCCACCATTTACTGGGAAAACTACTCATGTACCAACTCCTTCGCTCAACGCTTTTTGGAATTCATAAACTCTAATGCCCTGGATCAACATATCCACACCCCCACCAGATGCAACAATATCCTAGATCTAGTCATTGCCAACATGTGTGACCAGTGTTCCACACCTGAAGTCAACGCCTCATTGGTCCGATCCGACCATAAGCTAATTACCCTAGATATCCACATCCTGCCCCCACCCCCCATTAAGGAAACCATGGTAAAAAAATTTCTCCAAAGCCAACTTCATGCTTCTTAAGACAGAAGTGGATAACTTCATGACACCCATGCAGATGGATAATACTGTTACGACTACTGAATCCTACACAATTGCACTTTATAAGCACTTACATGAGTGCATGGATCATGCTATCCCAAACAGAATCAAGATGCTATCCTCCAAAAAAAGGAAGCCAATCTGGTGGTCCCCTACCATAAACAAACTGTACAACAAAAGGAAGAAACTGTTGCAAAAGAGAGTAAAATCCCATGAGTGGAGGAGCTCCCAGGTCAGCCTCAGTAAGAAGCTGCAATCCCTGATAAAATCTCCCAAAGCTAGTTACAAAAACAAAATCGCCACTGATTCTAAAGACAGCTACAAAGCATTCTATAGCTTTGTCAAGAATCTCGATGGCAACACTCAGATCTGCTCTGAGTTACAGCACATTGGTACTAAATATACAGACTCAACTGATATTGCCAACATCCTGGCAGATAGGTTCAGTGCTAACTTTAGACCCCTCTCACCCCCTAAAGAGCCCATCTCTATACTGGAAGAATGCAAAGTTCCTGTAATCACGGCTGCATAGGTAGAAACCACACTCTCCAAAGACAAGAACACAGCATCCATGAGACCAGGAAACATCCCAGGCTGTGTTCTACATGAACTACAGAATGAACTGGCACCCCACCTAAGTACCATGTTCAATCATAGCCTCACCTCAGGCTTTGTGCCTGCTGAATGGTGCACAGCGACGGTTATCCCACTCCACAAGGGGGGAGCTACCATGGACCCCGGGAGCTACCACACCATTAGCCTGATGAGCCTGGTCTGCAAGGCCATGGAATGTATCATCATGGAACTTATAAACAAAGACATCTGTAATCTCCAAACTCTGGACCCCACCCAGTTCAGGTTTGTAAAAGGCAGATCATGTCTCCTAAACCTGATAGACCTCTTTGAAGCAGTCACCAAAGCCGTAGACAAGGGTAAGGTGGTTCACACAGCCTATCTAGATCTTGCCAAGGCTTTCGACACCATCCCCCACTCTGGAATTATAGATAAACTCACTAAACTAGGTATAAATCCCTATGTCACAAGATGGGTTGCCAACTGGCTCACTGACAGAACCCACACTGTGAAAGTAGCAGACTCCAAATCTGGCTTCAGACCAGTGACAAGTAGAGTACCACATGGTTCAGTCCTGGGCCCTCTCCTGTTTGGTATCTACTTCTCTGAAGGACAGGCTAACACAGAAGGTCTTTGGCTAATGAAGTTCGCAGATGACTGCAAACTAGGAGCCATAATCGAAACTCCTAACGATGTGGACATCCTACAAAAGGGCCTCACTTAGACAGATGCCTGGTGTCAAAGCCATGGCCTCAAGCTCAATGCCAAAAAGTGCATTGTCATCCCCTTTGGTAAAAACTCTGTACCCATGAACTACAGCATAGGAGGTAGTATACTTAACACCAAAAGTGTGACAAGAGACCTTGGGACACAGGTGGACAGTAGTCTCTCCTTTGATAATCACATTGCCACAGTAGTCAGGAAATCCTTCTATGTGGCACACCTCATCACAAAAGGTTTCTCATCCAGAAAAAGAGGTCATTGTTCCCCTCTACTCATCACTCATTAGACCCATTATAGAGTACAACGCCCCTTTTGGTATGTACCTCACAAGACATCTACAACAACTGGAAAGGCCACAGAAATACCTCACAAAGAGGATTACCGGCCTCAAACAGATGCCCTACGCAGACCATCTCAAAAAACGCCAGCTTTACTCTGTCGCATATCGCCTACTCAGAGTTGATCTCCGCCTAACATACAAAGCTATGTCAAACCCAGAGCTGTTGGATATGCTCCACTTAAAGAAATCCCAATCCCTCTGAGCTACATGCTCTAGGGACCTAAACCTTGTCACCACAATAAACAGAACATGCCAGAGGGATAGATTCCTGTCCCAGAGACTTCCCATACTCTGGAATAAACTACCTATCTATATCAAACAAAGCTCCTCATTAGCACTCTTCAAGAAAATTCTTGATGATTGGATGGGAAATAGGAAATTCACCCCGGGGATCACATCTGTGGCTCTGCTCGACAGTGGCACAGGAAAATAATTTTCTTGGGTGGCTAAAGCCAGGGTACCTTTTTGGCTGGGCTTGTATAGGCCCCAGGGCCGATAGCCTAGTACCTATGTATAAACAAGGCAATCTTGGACCCTGCCCTTCTAGAGATGTTCCATATCCATAAGTCTAACTTCTCATGCACTACCCCGCTCAAAAGACCTGATTCTAGTATGTGACATTAACAAAACCTGCTGGAGAGATAGGTTTGTCTCCCAAAGGCTGCCCCATCTCTGGAATAGACTTCCCATACATGTCAAACAGAGTACCTCACTGACCCTCTTCAAGTGCAACCTTGATGAGTGGATGGGAAACCACAAATTTATCCCAGGGATTCCACCTGTGTCCCTCCTTGACAGGGGCGACAGGTGCTGACTGAGGTTTCTTTTTGGGGATAAACTCTTGGCTAGGCTTGTAAGGTCTCCAGGGCCATTAGCCTAGTGACCTTCTATGATCTTGTGATCTTATGATCCCATGGTTCTTTGCAAACTCCTGCCCTTTGGGACAAGTTCAGGAGTTAAAAAGTGGCTGGTAGACCTGGTGACAGATGTGGGGGGCTGGGTAGAGTGTCAAAATTGATCCAGAGGATAGAGTAAAAGCTCATAATGAATAAATAAAACTGTTGAAAATGTTTACTAAATATGGTCTTAAATTATGGAACTTACCAGTAAGACGCTGACCGATTCGACTCTCAGCTAGAGCGTCTTCTGCGTGGAGACATGCGTGAATGGGCGTACCTTCATTGAAGGTTGTGCGTTAGGATTGGCAACTCAGCACGTAAAAATCAACTGCCAATCATTAGCGGACCGGAGTTCCACTGTGGTGACCCCTAACTGGGAAAAGCCAAAAGACACAACAACAACATCCTACAAAACTGAGACATACCCAAGGCCTTTTCAGCTTTAGGAAGAAATTATTAGAACTTCTAAAACAATATGCAGGATATGTGCTCTTTACAGACAATGGGTTACAAATTCAGTCAAATTAAATACAGCTGAGACTAGCCTATAAAAAATGCTTTGTTCTTAAAGAACTAAATTATGTGGTTACATTCACTTATCTGTCATTGCAATATTATACTAATCCCCTGACTTTTCATATATTTTGTCAGTGACCCTAATCACATTTCTATAATCATTTCAAAGACTACTCTTGCATTATTAACATTTGCATATTGCACAAAAACTAATTTATAGAGATCATATCTACCCTTTTTTCCAATTTATTAATTGTATTTTGAATATTATAAACCACTTAATTATCAGAACAGGCTTACATTCTAGCTTATTTTATGTGCAAATACATAGCTCTGTTTTGAAATTCTGAATGTATGTACTACTATTTTCTCTAATATGCAAAGTTTACTCTAGGAATGTTGTAATTACTAATAATTGTACCTATAAGTGAGTGCTTTCAGCTACTAACATACCTAATGCTATGATATGCCACTGGCCTGGGTATTTGCTGAAAAAAGAAAACAGTTTATTTAAAGTTTTAACCAACAAGTAGGTAGACAACAAGTTGAAATTTTAGCTACAGAAACAGTAATTTTGAAACAGAAAATAAAATCACCTCTGAACTTTGTAATATTTTCTGAGAATGAGTCCATTAATCTTTTACTTTCATTGTATTGAGACGCGGAAGTCATTAGGCCTGTTTTCAATGGAGCAAGCAGAACCTTAAAGATTTATACAAGTATACAGATATATGTACATACATACATAGATGCATATATACATCCATGCATACATATATATGTACATAAACATGAAAGACAAATATGTGCATAAATCAAAAGAAACACTAAAAATGTCTCAAATTGCAATCAAATTTCAGTCAGAAATAGTTTCTCAAAACATCCAAAATAAACTTAATGAATGTAACAAAAGGTACTCAAAAACTTTTTCAACAACTTTTAATAACAATATACTGCAGGAAGCACAAACATATTTAAATTGTGTTTGATAAAATGATGGCCCTAAAAAATTTTAAATTGTCTTTATAGACCATGAAAGCAGGTCAAGGTGAGTACAGGTTTCTTCTAAACTTACAGATAACACTAGGAACACACTTACAATAAATATTACAAGCAAAAAGAAGTGAGCTGGGATTTAAAAATGCATAGCACATATTGCAGTCCTTTTGTCTGGATTGCATATTGTATTTTACCTGAGTGATACAGAGACCCCTATATTGCTAGAGTGGCACGATGTAGATAGGCTTTGTGTGCTACACCATAAATTTCCACTGGTGTTATCACCCCCCTTGTACCTAATCTGGTTCTTCACTGCTGGGGAATAATTCTGTGATTAAGTCAGCCTTTCAGAAATATTTAAGATTATATTTGCATTAGTTGGATGATTTATTTATTCTATGAACAGGCCGTATTGGTGAATTTCACAGTTTTTCAATGTTTGAAGGACACAAAAGCTTGTTAAGCTTTTCTTACTAGGTAACCAGATATTCTATTAGCTATTTGGAGGTCACTATTATTAAAGATATGATTCTGGAATATTTTCTCTATTATTTATCATAAACACTCTTTTATAATGCATATTTACATTATAACAGCAATCATCTCAACTTTTTAAAAAGAAATCTAGTTAAGAGTCAATTGATTTTGTTATCCCAAATTATATCTGGTAAATGTAAAAAATACAAAGGCAAAAAATACAGTCTCCATAGGACCTGATAACATCCTGGGCTGTATCCCACATGAACTCAGGCATGAGCTGTCAGCTCCATTAGGCAACCTATTCAACCAAAGCCTGAGCACCGGCTTCATCCCAGCCGAATGGAGGACAGCCACTGTGATCCCTCTACACATAGGTGGAGCGTCCACTGACTCAGACAATTATAGGCCCATCAGCCTAACTAGCCTGATCTGCAAGGCCATGGAACACACATCATGGATCTTATAAACAAGGACATTAGCAACCGCCAAACACTTGACCCCACACAATTTGGTTTTGTCAAAGGGAGATTGTGCCTGTTAAACTTGGTCAACTTCTTCAAAATAGTCACCAAAGCCATCGATGAGGGGAAGAAGGTGCACACATCCTACCTTGACCTAACCAAAGACTTCAACACTATTTCTCACTCAGACATAATAGATAAACTCTCCCAGCTAGGCCCCATTTCCAAACCTGGTTTAAAAAAGTTTAAAACCAAAAATGGGGTAAAAGGGGCCCCTTTTTTTTTTAACTCATCCAGAAAAAAAGAGGTCATTGTTCCCCTCTACTCATCACTCATTAGACCCATTATAGAGTACAACGCCCCTTTTGGTATGTACCTCACAAGCCATCTACAACAACTGGAAAGGCCACAGAAATACCTCACAAAGAGGATTACCAGCCTCAAACAGATGCCCTACGCAGACCATCTCAAAAAACTCCAGCTTTACTCCGTCGCATATTGCCTACTCAGAGGTGATCTCTGTCTAATATACAAAGCTATGTCAAACCCAGAGCTGTTGGATATGCTCCACTTAAAGAAATCCCAATCCCTCTGAGCTACATGCTCTAGGGACCTAAACCTTGTCACCACAATAAACAGAACATGCCGGAGGGATAGATTCCTGTCCCAGAGACTTCCCATACTCTGGAATAAACTACCTATCTATGTCAAACAAAGCTCCTCATTAGCACTCTTCAAGAAAATTCTTGATGATTGGATGGGAAATAGGAAATTCACCCCGGGGATCACATCTGTGGCTCTGCTCGACAGTGGCACAGGAAAATAATTTTCTTGGGTGGCAAAAGCCAGGGTACCTTTTTGGCTGGGCTTGTATAGGCCCCAGGGCCAATAGCCTAGTACCTATGTATGAACAAAGCAATCTTGGACCCTGCCCTTCTAGAGATGTTCCATATCCATAAGTCTAACTCCTCATGCACTACCCGCTCAAAAGACCTGATTCTAGTATGTGACATTAACAAAACCTGCTGGAGAGAAAGGTTTGTCTCCCAGAGGCTGCCCCATCTCTGGAATAGACTTCCCATACATGTCAAACAGAGTACCTCACTGACCTTCTTCAAGTGCAACCTTGATGAGTGGATGGGAAACCACAAATTTATCCCAGGGATTCCACCTGTGTCCCTCACTGACAGGGGTGACAGGTGCTGACTGAGGTTTCTTTTTGGGGATAAACTCTTGGCTAGGCTTTTAAGGTCTCCAGGGCCATTAGCCTAGTGACCTTCTATGATCCTGTGATCTTATGATCCCATGGTTCTTTGCAAACTCCAGCCCTTTGGGACAAGTTCAGGAGTTAAAAAGTGGCTGGTAGACCTGGTGACAGATGTGGGGGGCTGGGTAGAGTATCAAAATTGATCCAGAGGACAGAGAAAAAGCTCATAATGAATAAATAAAACTGTTGAAAATGTTTACTAAATATGGTCTTAAATTATGGAACTTACCAGTAAGACACTGACCGATTCGACTCTCAGCTAGAGCGTCTTCTGCGTGGAGACATGCGTGAATGGGTGTACCTTCATTGAAGGTTGTGCTTTAGGACTGGCAACTCAGCACGTAGAAATCAACTGCCAATCATTAGCGGACCGGAGTTCCGCTGTGGCGACCACTAACTGGGAAAAGCCAAAAGACACAACAACAACATCCTACAAAACTGAGACATACCCAAGGCCTTTTCAGCTTTAGGAAGAAATTATTAGAACTTCTAAAACAATATGCAGGATATGTGCTCTTTACAGACAATGGGTAACAAATTCAGTCAAATTAAATACAGCTGAGACTAGCCTATAAAAAATTCTTTGTTCTTAAAGAACTAAATTATGTGGTTACATTCACTTATCTGTCATTACAATATTATACTAATCCCCTGACTTTTCATATATTTTGTCAGTGACCCTAATCACATTTCTATAATCATTTCAAAGACTACTCTTGCATTATTAACATTTGTATATTGCACAAAAACTAATTTATAGAGATCATATCTACCCTTTTTTCCAATTTATTAATTGTATTTTGAATATTATAAACCACTTAATTATCAGAACAGGCTTACATTCTAGCTTATTTTATGTGCAAATACATAGCTCTGTTTTGAAATTCTGAATGTATGTACTACTATTTTCTCTAATATGCAAAGTTTACTCTAGGAATGTTGTAATTACTAATAATTGTACCTATAAGTGAGTGCTTTCAGCTACTAACATACCTAATGCTATGATATGCCACTGGCCTGGGTATTTGCTGAAAAAAGAAAACAGTTTACTTAAAGTTTTAACCAACAAGTAGGTAGACAACAAGTTGAAATTTTAGCTACAGAAACAGTAATTTTGAAACAGAAAATAAAATCACCTCTGAATTTTGTAATATTTTCTGAGAATGAGTCCATTAATCTTTTACTTTCATTGTATTGAGACGCGGAAGTCATTAGGCCTGTTTTCAATGGAGCAAGCAGAACCTTAAAGATTTATACAAGTATACAGATATATGTACATACATACATAGATACATATATACATCCATGCATACATACATATGTACATAAACATGAAAGACAAATGTGTGCATAAATCAAAAGAAACACTAAAAATGTCTCAAATTGCAATCAAATTTCAGTCAGAAATAGTTTCTCAAAACATCCAAAATAAACTTAATGAATGTAAGAAAAGGTACTCAAAAACTTTTTCAACAACTTTTAATAACAATATACTGCAGGAAGCACAAACATATTTAAATTGTGTTTGATAAAATGATGGCCCTAAAAATTTTTAAATTGTCTTTATAGACCATGAAAGCAGGTCAAGGTGAGTACAGGTTTCTTCTAAACTTACAGATAACACTAGGAACACACTTACAATAAATATTACAAGCAAAAAGAAGTGAGCTGGGATTTAGAAATGCATAGCACATATTGTAGTCCTTTTGTCTGGATTGCATATTGTATTTTACCTGAGTGATACAGAGACCCCTATATTGCTAGAGTGGCACGATGTAGATAGGCTTTGTGTGCTACACCATAAATTTCCACTGGTGTTATCACCCCCCTTGTACCTAATCTGGTTCTTCACTGCTGGGGAATAATTCTGTGATTAAGTCAGCCTTTCAGAAATATTTAAGATTATATTTGCATTAGTTGGATGATTTATTTATTCTATGAACAGGCCGTATTGGTGAATTTCGCAGTTTTTCAATGTTTGAAGGACACAAAAGCTTGTTAAGCTTTTCTTACTAGGTAACCAGATCTTCTATTAGCTATTTGGAGGTCACTATTATTAAAGATATGATTCTGGAATATTTTCTCTATTATTTATCATAAACACTCTTTTATAATGCATATTTACATTATAACAGCAATCATCTCAACTTTTTAAAAAGAAATCTAGTTAAGAGTCAATTGATTTTGTTATCCCAAATTATATCTGGTAAATGTAAAAAAATACAAAGGCAAAAAATACAGTCTCCATAGGACCTGATAACATCCTGGGCTGTATCCTACATGAACTCAGGCATGAGCTGTCAGCTCCATTAGGCAACCTATTCAACCAAAGCCTGAGCACCGGCTTCATCCCAGCCGAATGGAGGACAGCCACTGTGATCCCTCTACACATAGGTGGAGCGTCCACTGACTCAGACAATTATAGGCCCATCAGCCTAACTAGCCTGATCTGCAAGGCCATGGAACACACATCATGGATCTTATAAAGAAGGACATTAGCAACTGCCAAACACTTGACCCCACACAATTTGGTTTTGTCAAAGGGAGATTGTGCCTGTTAAACTTGGTCAACTTCTTCAAAATAGTCACCAAAGCCATCGATGAGGGGAAGAAGGTGCACACATCCTACCTTGACCTAACCAAAGACTTCAACACTATTTCTCACTCAGACATAATAGATAAACTCTCCCAGCTAGGCATCAACCTGTATGTTACCAGATGGGTAGCTAACTGGCTCACTAATAGAACCCACTCAGTCAAAATATGGGAAGCCACCTCTAGTAGTAGACCCGTAAAGAGCAGTGTGCCACAAGGATCGTTCCTGGGACCTCTACTGTTTGGGATATACTTTTCTGAGGTGCAAGCCAAAACCAGTGGTCTGTGCCTGACCAAGTTTGCAGATGACTGCAAGCTGGGTGCTGTCTTAAACTCCCCTAGTGATGTGAACATCCTCCAAGAGGGACTTACCCAAACAAATGACTAGTGCCAGATGCATGGCCTCAAACTGAATGCCAAGAAATGCATCATTATCCCCTTTGGGGAAAATGGAGTCCCCTCTAATTATCACATTAATAACAATGTACTAAGAACGCATCAGTTGTGAGGGACTTGGGCACCCAGGTTGATAGCAACCTGACTTTTGACCACCAAGTTGCCTCTGTTGCATGGAAGGATTTCTACATGGCCCACCTCATAAGTATGGGTATTTCATCCAGGAACAAGGAGGTCATAACATCCCTGTACTCCTCCCTTATCAGACCCATTATTGAGTACAATGCTAACTTCAGCATCTACCTTGCCAAGCACATATAGCAGTTGGAGAGACCACAGAGGTTCCTGACCAGGAAAATCCAGAAAATCACCTGTCCTATACTGATAGACTAAAAGCCCTGTCCCTCTACTCAGTCTCATACAGACTGCTCAGAGGTGACCTGTGTCTAGCATATAATGCCATCTCAGACTCAGCCTTGATGGAGTTGCTGCATATCTGTAAGTCAAACTTCACTCGTGCAGCCTTCACGCAAGGCCTCAACCTGGTCTGTGACCTTAATAGAACTTGTTAGCAGGATAGATTTCTGTCCCAAAGACTTCCCCATCTATGGAATAGACTCCCTCTCCATGTCAAGCATAGCACCTCTCTAGCCCTCTTTAAGAGGAACCTGGACGACTGGATGGGAAACAGAAAATACACCCCTGGGATCCCACTTGTATCCTTGCTGGATAGGGGAACAGGTACTGACTTTGTGGGAACATGGATAAAATTCTTGGCTAGGCTTATAAAGGCCTCCAGGTCAGTAGCCCAGTATCATCCTATGACTCTATGCATGCTTGTAGAAGAACTTTAGTTACCTAGCCAAATGATTCATGACAGGAATTACCCGGCAGTGTTGGCTGATGACATAATTCATGAAATTACTGCAGGTTTAGCTAATAATTTTTGCCATTCTTTAAAGCCCCCTGCAAACTACAATCAAGTACACTACAACAACTTTTTCTTGTAATGCATTATGTATCTGTTGACAATAAGGCAATGCAAGTCGTTTGTAAAAACTGGAATTTATTGAGGTGCAGTGAAGATCTCACAAACACTTTAAGAAATGTCACCCAACTTTATTAAAAAAAAGGAAAGAATATTAAATGTATTATTGAGACCAGCACTGAAATGAGACTTGTTCACTCCCAGCATTACTGTGGGAATTGCAAATGTGGGTCTTGTAAGCAGGGTTATTTTTCCATGAAGATCCACACATAACTATAGCTGACTGCCTTTTAGTCATGCATGCAAGGGACAGTTTTAATTGTACTATATTCTGCTTCGTTTACATAGTCAATTGCGATACATTCTAGTTTGAAATAACTGAGAGACATTTATAACAATGTATTTATGAGGGATCCGGTTACTACAACTAATTTACGTTTCAACGAAATGTAAATTTGCGAGTGCACTTCCGCGAACGTGCATTTTGCCGAAAATGCACTTTCATGGGAAGATTAAAAATAAGGAAAAAAAAACATAAGTAGTTATAAAAACATGCAGCCAGAACCATAGAACATGGGGGAGGGGAGCCCCCCCACTTTTGCAGATCACCTTTGTCCCTTTCAGTTTTGTTTGCTACAATGACATCAGCACATTTCCAGCTGTTATTTGCAAGCAGGATAGTGGAGCTCTGGCTGTTATTTGTGAGCTGCTGCAGATGGAGTTACAGAGTGGAGCGGGGGAACAGAGAGTTTGGAATTGCAAAGTGCAGCAGGGGAACAGAGAGTCTGTCTATCAGAGTGAGTACACAGCAGGAGAACAGAGAATCTGTATATCAGAGTTAGTACACTAATTGCAGTGTGTATATGTTTGTATGCTCCCAGCAGGGTACATCTGGTGGCTAGAGGTACTCAGGTTCAAACCCTGTACCTGGGATACAGGTAAACAGATCCTAAAGTCCCTAGCCACCATCACTTGTAAAATTATGCCTCACATTTTTGTTCTGTTCTTTCTGGTTTGCAGGAGTGGTAAAACAAAACCTTTTATTCTAGCAATTTTCTAAGGTTATAAAATCAGTATTTGAAATGTGTCCCTATCTTGGGGCTGTTTTCCTCCATTATTGGCTTTGTTCTGTATTTTTGTGCTAAGAGGTTGAGAGCTATGGTGAGAAGTGAGAACTGAATTCACTAAATGATATGATAGCCATTTAAGTTTGTCTTCCTGTCTTTCAAGAATCTGCTGGTTTAGTTTAGTGGTATGTTGCTCTGACTGTAGTGTATAGTGCTCTGGGTTCAAGACTTGGCAGTGAAATGCATGGTAGTAGCAATGTTTTAAACAAGCAACTTTCCAAAAATATACACGCAATGTTTAAAATGTGTCCCTGGTTTTTGGCCTTTTGCCCCCCCCCCCCACAATTGAAAATAAGTTCAAGAAGCTGTGCAACATGCCTATGGCTTACAGTCTACTGTGATTCTGTATTTATATATTGTGTGTAGAAGTAGACTGTTATGGAAAAGTTCTGAATAGGGCAGTTTTGTCATTATTGGTGCATGGATGTTGCTTCATTGCGTACTGGAAAAATGTTCAAACAATAAATTTAAAATGCAGTTGTGTGTGGACGTAGACCTTTATGATGAAAATGTTCTGAATAGGGCAGTTTTGTCATTACTGGTTAATGCATTTTTGTTTCATTGCCTACTGGAAAATGTTTAAACAATAAATGTAAAATGCACTCTAAATTAAGTCTAACAAGTATGCTGTATTATACAAGGAATGTAATTTAATACAATCAGGAAGGTGAATCAAGGAATGCATACATTTATGCATGGCCCTAAAAAGGTGTTTGAAAACAGCCCAGAGGAAAGTGTGAAAAGCTCAAAATCAAATTTTAAGCTTTACTCTTGTTACCAAAGCAATGGATGAAGGTAAAACAGTTCACACCACATTACCTTGACCTGGCCAAGCCTTTTGAAACAATCCCCTACTCAGGTGTAGTACAAAAAATGAATAATGTAGGAGCAAACACTTACATCACCAGCTGCATTGGCAACTTGGTTCACAGGATGCAGGAGATCAAAACAGGGGAAGAGACCAGTCACCAATGGAGTCCCCCAGGGTTCGGTGCTGAGACTTTTTCTGTTTGGCATATACATCTCAAAAGTAAAAGGAAATACCAAAGAGCTTTGGCCAGCTAAGTTTAAGATGACTGCAAGCTGGGAGAAGTTATTGAATCCCCATATGACTTAGCCATCATGCAAGAAGGTTTGTCCCAAATAATAACTGGTGTCAAAATCATGACAATGCCCTCTGAGCACTGATCCAATTGTTTGGCATTTGGGAACTGTGTGTACAGTGACCTAACTTTTGACCAACATGTGCCCAGAATCATAAAGCCTTTCTATATTGCACAGCGTATAAACAAATTGAGTGTAACTAGATCTAGAGATGATGTTGTCCCCCTTTACAAAGCTCTCATTATGTCAGTCATTTGGTATAATGCCCACTTTAGCATGTATCTGTTCCGCCCCATGCAACAATTGGAATACCTTCAGAGATACCTTACTAAAAGGATACAAGTCCTAAAAATAGGTCTTGCATGGACCACCTCTAAGATTTATTACTATACTCAGTATCCTACAGAGTGCTTAGAGGTGACATGTTTGGCATACAAAGCATCCTCCGACATAATACAGATGGACCTACTGAACATCAGCAAGTCAAATGGCATCAGAAATACTCAGTCCAGGAATGTTGTGGAGCGATGGATATATATCACAGAGGCTACCACTGTTCCAGAATAGACTATCCATAAAAATAAAGCAAAGCTCATCCATCCATATTCATATGCAACTTGGCTCTAAGGATGGGTAATAGAAAATGTACTCCAGGATTTCCCCTCATGCCACTAATGGATAGAGGCAGTTCCTAAATGCTGCATCTGTTACATGCCCCCCTCAAATTATCTATGGTATGATCACAGTTGTTCTCACTAGGGCTAATACACAATTATCAGCCATGGGGATAGCTAAGACCAATCAGAAAATGTTAATTCAAGCACCAAAAGGGAATTGGCTAAGCTGAAAATGTCCTCCAAGTAAACCTATGTTGTGGTAGCAAATAGGTATAAAAATATTACCATTTTAGTTCACTAAGTGCTCCTGTCACCCTCCCCCCCCCCAGTCTTTAACAGCTTCCTGTGCCTATGTCAGTCATATAGGCAACTACTCACTCAAGAACTCCTTGATAACTAGTCAAAAACAATTGCCTTGCATATGGTAGCTTTATCTTTGACTTTTAGTACATTTGAAGTTTGAATTTTAAGTCAATGTATATATAATCTAAAATTTAAAAATAAAAGTGTTATCTACCTTAATTGCCTCCTTGCCTTTTGCATGAAAGAGCATTTCACAGTGCTTTTTCTTATTTTTTTTCAGCAAGTTTACTCACAGTAAGGCATACCTTAATGCACTGAAAACAGTGGATCCACGGTTTCCATTTTATGGAGAGTTCAATGAAACTTTACAGACTATAGCAATTGTAATGTACTCACATCAAAAATTGTAGAAATGCAGATGAAAAAATATTAGTGATTTACTGGAACATGGAATCAAAAGTAATATTTTAGAGTGAAATTTAAGCCTGTAATTTGTAAAAAAAAATAACTGTTTTATTCAGAAAATTTAAAAACATATAAAATGAGAGTTTTGATAGTCTTTTAAACAAAAAAAGAGTTTCAAAGCTGATCTGCTGTTGCCGATAGATGTGATATAGTAGACATTTTATTTAATTTGCTAATCTTCAGAAATATCACAGGCAGCTGAAAAGCCGACATACCAGTAATGCAGCTTCTGGATTCAAATTAGTTTATTTCTGTCACCATGTCATATATGTAGAGCTATAAAAATATACATTGTTAAAATGAACAAATAAGAGACATTAAAAATAAAATGCTTTCACCAAGAAACTTAACCACAGGCTGACTGTTATGGCAATATCAAGTTTGCATGTCATCTTAGCTGTACATCAATGTTTAGTGTTGATGTACAACTAAGCAAACTAGTGCTGAGATTGTGGTACAGTGAGGATAAGGGAATATTCCCTTTTCCCCACTGTAGTTCGATCTCGGAGTGAGAATATTAAAGTGGGGGGGTGCAGGGGGGCTTGGCCCCCTGCAAAATATTTTTTTTGTGTGTTTGTTGTTTCTGTTAGGGATCCGGTGAGTATACTTCACCGAAAGTGCACTTTTGTTGAAGTGCACTTTCGCTGAAGTGGGGATCTACTTTTCTTTTTCAAACAAGTGTATTTTCGATTAAAAAAGGTAGATCCATTTATGAGCATGTTTACACTTTTCAGAAACGTGATAAGAATAATGCCCTCAGAAAACAAGTTCATTCTAGAAAAGGGTCCCAAAGACTAGAATACCAGGAACTTCTCTGTCTACAGCAGAACCACTTTTGCCTAATTCCCCTTAGGCCAAATTACACATTTCCTATCATGCTATTTATCACATTATCCTAAATTGCTCCATACTGTAATGACTTGACTGTGCAGATTATGTGTGATTACATCTGTGGCTTCTTTAATTTCAACTTTGTTAAGGTGCTGTAAATGTGCCCCCCCCCCAACATGTGGAATTTTCTATCCCAGAAGAGTGAGATATATTTTCTGCACCAGGCCATGATCCTGGCTGATAGAACTACATATGTGGGTTTTGTGTTTTAGGTCATAGGGTCCATGATGAAGAGATTGTCCTGTTTTTACACTAGTCGGATTCTCTTTGCAGATCAAGAAACCTGATGGCTGCACACTGAGTAACAGATTGTTTCTACCTCTCCCAGTGTGAAAACAGAACTTGGCAGAGGAGGCCAGTAGACTCGTGTTTATGGGTAAATATCAGTAACTGTCAAGTAAGTGCGCTACCTGGATGCCACGGATAAAGAAATACAGAAAACCTGGAAAAAAACTCAGCTACAGAAAGTGAGGAAGAAATACTGACTGGGGAGAGTTCTACAGCTGCTCAGCAAAAAGCAATGCAACCTTCAGACATGACTTTCAGTAACTTACAGGAGGATATAAGGCAACTGCATACAGACCTGTTTAAAATAAACAAATCACTGATGGAGTATATCAACACAAACAATAAAAGGCTGGAAAAAATGGAAGAAGCTTTAAACAGATATTCAGATGAGGTGATAAAGCTGCAAAAATCAGAGGTTGAAATGAAGAAAAGGCTAGCTGAATATGAGACTGCTCAGGAAGAGAAGTTTCAAAAAATAAGAACCATTGATGTATTGTCTGTAAGAGATAATAATTCTGCAGCATGAATGCCATAGTGCTAATATTAATTATATTGCTTTGTTTTAGGACAAGGTAATGGATTTGTGCAGTCATACAAGATCATTAACATTCTATGGTTAATATGTTGTGTTAACTTTCATTATCAATAAAAACATAGCTTAATAATGGATTAGTGAGAGAGGAGGTTGACTTCCTTCCTTGTCCTTACCTTCAGGTGAGCAGAGTCAGTTCCACCACTTGTGGTTATTGCTGTAATCCATGAAATACATTTCATGGATATATGTCATCTGGATAGGCACCCACTGCATCGATGAACATCTCTCCACCCCTGCTGATGTAAAATGCACTAAGTCTTAAAAGCATTTAGTTGATATGCTGGTGACTCCAGCTTTACTGTTGTGGCTTGGTTGAAGATGGTTAGAAATGAGTGTGAGTGGTCTGTGATATCTTGTTTGTGCTGAAAACATGTATTCCAAATGAGTATTTTTCCCGGTACAGGGCTGTTATACATGTATACCCTCAGTAGGAATGTGCGAAGGAGTTGTGCATAAGTGGTCTTTACTGAAATTCTGTGACTGCCATAACCAATACTGTATTAGAAGGCACAAATAGAGCTATGGGGAGTACATGATGGTACATGAAAATAAACACATAAATACCAATTAAGTCTGAGTTGGTGTAAGTGGGTATAGAATGATAGATGTGTCTCACATGTATTTTAATGAAAGGATAACTGAGCCACGGTAAAAAAAATGCAGCCACTTTAAGTTAATTTTCTAGATAACATTATGTGAACATAGAGTGGAAGAGTATAAAGCTTGTCCTGTACCTGTGGTATCCTACCAAGAACAAATTGTTTATTTATGCTGGTTATAGAAGACACATTATAATCACTTTTTTTCCAGTTTGCCTGTACAAAATGTGCGTTGAACTTCTTATTGCCGATTTGTCCTCAAAATGCTTTCAGCACGGTCACTGAAGGAATAATAAGATATGTCAGTAAAATGTTATTGAAGTGCTCACTGCTTGGTACAGATGGGTGTAAATGAAAATATGAAAGAAATACAGGGAATATTTTAAGGTGTATTCAAAATAATGATTTAAATCTTGTAGGTGTCTAAAATAAACATATTAGGGCCCTGATTAAGAATCAGACACATCATTATCGATTTACCTCACACATTTGCTCATATTTGTATCCTTTAGTAAGTAGAACAGCCTAGTTTAGCAGGACCACCCTTCACAGACAATTCTTGTCAACCATGTCATGAGGCATATAAATACTTTTACTTTTAGTTATGTTTATTTAGTATGTTTTGGGGAATTATAACTATTGTAATTGAATTTGGGGATTATTAGAATTATTGGTTCATATGTCCCTTATACATATCCTGTTAGGAGTCTATGGGATTATTCCTAGGGGTAATGGGTTATATGGGAAAGAAGTATAATGTGGACTAGGTCCACTTTACTGAGTTTATATTGTAATGAAACTATTTGTTAAAGGCAACCTCAAATTAGAATAAGCCAATGAAGCATGTTTACAATTGCAAATGTTTTGCATTTTCAGACTGAACTAAGAAGTCTGTTATATGGTACCAAAAAAGTCTTACAGAGCATAATCTGGAGAAAATAAAAAGATGGCACAAATTAAATTTGTTTCATGTAATCCCCAAGATATCCATGCTCCTCAAAAATGAAAACTTTTTTGACATTTACTATTTCAAGTGAATATTGATGTTTACTTAATACAGAAAACTCAAAAGCCTTACAATTCAGTGGTTATAAATGAAAAGGGGATTATAATATCTTTGCTACAGATGATTCAGCTAGAAAAATGGTGTACCAAACCTGGTCAAAAAATGTCACTGTTTGAAATAGCTCAAGCGTAAGAGTCTCATTTAATAAAACCATTCTCTATAGTATAATTTTATGCACAGTGTAGTGAAAGTCAACTTTTCTTGTATCACGTATTGAAAATACTGTCTCATAAATTGATATACATGATTACACGTTAGCTGGAGATTGTAATCTAACAATGGGTTACTATTTGGACAGATATGGATAGCGTATTAGAGGTTTAAACTCTCAGAGCTTATTAAGGATCTAATGAATATCAGTGATTTGTTTCATTCACATAGATCTTTCTTCCCTGAAGATAGGGATTATACTTTATTTTCTCCTCCATATAAAGTATGGGTCTAGTATAATTATTTCTTGGTTTGCAAATTATGGAGAACTCTGGTTTGGAATGTAAAACAGAACCTATGTCTTCTTCAGATCATTCTTTCATATACTTAAAGATACATTTTCAACTTTTATAAATTCCTAGATCAAACTGGGGGTTTAATTATGATTTGCAAAAGAAAATAGATGTTAATGAACAGATAATGCAGCTTATTAAACTTCCGTTTTTGAATGCCCTAGATAAGAACATACACTTTGATATAAAAAAGATGGTGTTCACATTGTTTGATGTGGGATATTAATTAGTTAATTAAGTATTGTATCTGAAAAAATATAAGAAGTAGAAAATTATTAAAATAGAGAAAGCTATACTTAAACTAGATAAAGATTTGCAAAATAAACATGATTAATCAAAATATTCAGATATGCTGGTGTTTCAAAACTAGATAAAGATTTGCAAAATAAACATGATTAATCAAAATATTCAGATATGCTGGTGTTTCAAGGTGAATTTAAAATATCCATGCAACAAATCAATTGAATTTTGAAATGATAATAAAGATTAAACATAAAACTGAATGGACCAATGTTTTTTTTCTGGCAGATATTTCAAAAGTAAACCATGCTACTAATTGTATAATGTGCAACAAGGGTAGTGATCTGGTCTATAATATGCATCAAGAAATACTAAATGTTTTCTTCAACAATTTATGAGTCATCAAATCCTCGAAATAATCAATCAAGTATCAAAAATTAATTAAATAACTAAATTCAAATACAATTCCCAGTGGTATGATAGATATATTGCAAATAATATTATTCTACAGGAAGTCACAAAAGCCTTGGCTTCTCTAAAATCTGGTAAGACATCTAACTCTGATATATTGATGCATCTTTCTCTAAGAATTATTAACACCAACTGATTCCAGTTATATAAAATATTTAATTTAATCAAATAAAAGGGAATTACAATCACTACGATAATTCTCAAACTATTTCCTTCCAAAACCTAATATGCACTCTAATCTTATTAATCATTTTATTCATATATCCTTAATCAACTAGGAAGTTAAATTATTTGCTACAGTTCTAGCTAAACATTTAGGAGTGGTAGCTGGTCAAATGATCTCAAGGTTTCAGTCTATCTTTATCAAAGGAAGGTAACCACAAAATAATCTCATTTTGAAACTAATCTTACATGATAATTGAAAACTGAACAGATCTAGACTGGTTTTGTATGCAGTCTTTGCAGAACTTTTAACAGTGTTCATATTCCTCTCCTATATGAAATTTCCAAGAAATTTAATTTTCCTGAGAAATACAATAATGCTGTTAAAATTCTTTATGAATCAGCATCTACTGTCATTACAATAAATTTGCTAGTCTCCCTCCTATTAATACCCTTAACTGGAACCCAACAAGGAAACTTCTTTCCCTTATTTTTTCTTCCTTTCATCTAGTCTTTTACCATACTATACAAGATTTTAAACATATGACAATATGCATTGGAGGAAAATTATCAATACTGCATCCATTGCAGATGATATCCTAGTTTGCTTTCTTAATTTCAAGCATGACACACTGAGGTTGCTAAAGATAATACAAATCTATAGTAAAAGTCCAAACTATAATTTTAATACAGATATATTGTTGCAAATCACTTAATCATTTATGGATACCATTGAGTACAATGAGTTTGTCACAAAATTAACATAGCATTTGAAGATCTTAAATATTCTGGAGGTCAAATACAACTTAAATGTTAATGCACATTCTAACATTAGTATGGACCATTCAGTTAAAGTTATAAAAGAAGATTTAATATCATAGTCTAAACGCAATTTTAGTATATTAATTAAATTCTTAATAACTAAAATGCATGCTTTCCCATGACTGTTCTATCATAATAACATGACCCTTAAAATTTCTCTGGAATGATTCAAGGCCATTCATAAACTTATAACCAACTTTGGTATGGCAAAATTCTGTGGATCATTTTAAATAAACCTTGTGACCAGAAGACTAATGGTGATTAAAATTACCAAATTCCAAATTTTCCATGTTTGTGCAAGAGTTATTCATCCCTTATCTACTGCAGGTCACCACAAACACATTTCTCAAAATACTCCCTTGTGAATTTAACCTATGAGATCACAAATTAAACTATGAACTCCTCACATAGATATGTACATCTTCCCAACAGTAATTTTAAGTGATTTATTTAATTACCAATACATATTAAACTCATTGTTCTAGATTTTCATTCATTATTGGAGAAAATTGGCTATTCGTTTAATTTAGTTTGCGGTAATATCTTTTTCACAATCCCAGTATTACAATTAATAATGATCCATTATGTGGCAAACAATTTCCAATGCTTTTTGATGTTTCTCTGATCTATTTACTGGTTAAAAATGAAATAATTTATGCTAAGACAATGCTGTTGAAATTGTATCTTAAACCTTCAGCTTATCCTTTCCTTTACCTGATCAGGATTGCAACACTTAAGATTACCCCAATTTGATTTTATATCTTCTTGGATGAACTATCTCAAGAAAAAAATGCTTTTTCATTTCTACATAATTCTATTATAAATTCTAATTTATGTTCTGATATAAATATTTCCAGTTACAGCAGCTCCCTGTTTGAAGATATTAGCATGCACCCTGAATGGCCGATTATCTGACACAATGCATACAAAATATTGTCCAATGTAAAACTTACATATTAGGAATTTATGCTGCTCCACAATGCCTACTTTTCTGCTCATACATTGTTTGCAATGGGTAAACTACTTTCCCCTCAGTGTTTAATTTGTAATGACAACTCACTGGCAGATCTATTACATAATTTCTGAGCCTGCAAATCTATCAAAATATATGCAACCTTATGCTAACTGGTTTTAGTATATATTTTGTTTTATAAAGCAAAATATTACAAATGTCATCATTACCTTATAGGTATATCTATGGGAAATGTGTAATCGAAAGGTTACTATCTACTCTGTACAGTATCCTCCTGGGTTAACCTCTTCATAATAATGTATTGGTTGGAAAGAGATGAAATTTTAGTGTATGGAGGTCTTTTTAAATCTCAACTGATGTTGTAGGAATGCACTACTACATTTCTCTGTGCTATAAAAAGATATCCAAATTTATGAGTTAACTTGTCTGCTATTTGTAATAGTTATGGCACTACAGATAAGTAATGCATAACATTTATTATTAAAAACTATCATGTTTAATGTACTGTGAGTCTACACCGATTGCTTGATTGTCTTATAGAAAAGAACAGACATTTTGCATTCTAGATGCAGAAATTGTTGCTAATTTCACTTTTGGAACCATGATATAATAAGCAACTTATAACCGATACATAAGACTGTAGATCACACTTGCTAGGATTCATGGGCAAATCATGTATGGTGCAGTGCTAACTAGCTTTGATACAGGGGATGCAGGGATTCAAAGACAATGTGAAATGCACAACTTCTTAGTTATCAGTCACCCCATAAAGTGACTCCAAAGGACTAGGACTTAGCAAACACACACTGTTCATCTAAGAATGCCAGCCTCTGTCTGCTCTTTCTGCTGAAGAACTGTTGCCATTCAAAATTTCAATAGTAATGGAACATTTCGCTAAATCAGATTAACAGGAATATAACGTTACTGTTTAACTGTGGACCTTCATTTTTTATGCAAATGTAATTAATGCAACTTTATATTTATATAAATTATAGTTGTTCATATGGAAATTGCAGCAGCATATCCCTTGTCTGTTTTATTGTACATGCACATTTTTATTAAAGTGTACATCTTAGAAGATAGATGCACAATTTGCTTAAAGATAGGATTACTTACCAGAAAACAGATTTACTTATCTGGAAAAACAAAACGTTTATGACTGTAGAAGCAACAGCTAAAAATGATGAATAAACTCCTTGTGCATACAAGAGGTATCATTTAGAGAAGTGTGTACATTTTTGTAAGGTGGGGGAGACATGTCATGCATAAGTTCAGAATGCAATTTTTCTGTCTGCACTCCTCATCCTTGCAAAGTGTCTACTGTTTAAGTACAGGTATGGGTATGCATGCAACATTCTTTAATTACATTTTCCTATATATTTTACATTACTCTGTATGGATGTCAATGTGTCAGTATTCATAAACATTCTTTTTTTCTACTTTTACTTCCTAGATAATGGTAAATACACACAGACAGACATCCAGGAGGGTGCATATTCATCTAGGTCCCAAGCATATAACAAATGAGATCTTTCTTTCCTATCATGTGAGTACAGTTATGATTCACGTATGCACATAACATTTATTAACTATACGTTCTTATATAGTTTACATCACTATGTGTTAACACCACTGTGTCAATATTTGGAAATATTCCTTTTCTTGGAAGGGTATTCATCTTTATCCCTAATGTATAAAGAATTAAATCTGACTACGGTTTGTATATACCTCCCAAAGTATCAATAAGCAGGCATTTTATACTACCAGTCTAACAAATGCAACAAAATACTACTAAAGAGAGTGTTTGAGATGGCTTCTTCTCATCTTTTTGTACTCCTCAACTAAAAACTGCAGGAAAAAGGGAATTATTCAATCTTGCATTGACTTCACAGCTACAGTAAATCAGACCAAAAGTTCAGTGGAGCAGTGTGAAGTATGTGTGTGTGTGTGTGTGTGTGTGTGTGTGTGTGTGTGTGTGTGTGTGTGTGTGTGTATAACCTCTCAGCTATACAGATTTTCGCAGAATGTCCAGATTTTTGCCTTATATTTTTGGTCTGTTCCTCATAAAAACTACATTTTTTGACAAATCACTGGGATGATCTAAGGATCAAAGTCACTAAATGATGATATGCATGTGAGTGTCAGACTTCATATCCTTCAGAAAATACATGCTAATACAAATCCTGTTATTCTAGAAACTTTTTTTAGTTTATAAGAGCAATATTTAAAATTTGTCCCTATTTTTGGGTCTTTGTGCCCCATTATGTCGGGCTTTGTCCAGATTTCTTGAGCTAATAGGTTGAGAGATACACACACACATATAGTCTCTCTCCGTCCGTCTAAGCAGATGAAAATAGTGAACATGAGGACGAAATTCCAATTATTTCCAAATATGCTAGTTTATAGCTGTCCTCTGACCAAGAGAGGGCAGCACAGAGTAAGAGTTTGCAGTGCAACAGCTACCTCAACCACCAGCACAGACTTTTTCTGGATTGGTTAAGGAGAGAGCGAAACGTTGAAGTGAAGCTCTGATTGGCAGATGCCCGAAAAGTGACGTGAAGTTATGGGGTGGCACAAAATGAACAACTTCAGAAACGGAACAAATAAACGTCGAGGAGTGGAGCTGTGCATTTATGTTCGAGTAGTGGAACAGCTGTAACGATTTGTGCAGACTTTGGTGTCTGCGTGTGGAATTCTAATTGTTATTTGTTTGTTTATGCGTTTTAATTCGTGTCTTGGAAATTTTGAGTTCTTGACTGCTAAATTCCAACCGATCAGTATGTTATGTTATGTGACCAGGCCGGATTCTGTTGTGATGGAGGTTGAGGTTGATGCTAAGGCGAATGGAGAGGATTGTCTCAATCAGGTAATGGCGAGGGGGTCCTTTTCCCCGAGACGCATTATATTTTGGAGTTGATCATTCTGAAGTTTGTTTTTTTTTTGATGGGTGTCAGATGGTCTTTGGGAAGGTCGGCGGCTATATATTGAACCAAGTATTTTTTTTTGAAAAGTACATGATTTGCAGTCAGAGGCGCGCTTATTTACTTGTGGTTACAAGTATTTTTTTTTTTTTGGGGGGGGGGGGCAGCAGCACTATAAACTTTGAATGTGTTGGAAATTAAAACGATGGTTAAAAAAAAAAAAACATGTTTTCCTTTGCATACTAGTAATTGACTAGTTTTGTAGTGTCCGCTGACTTGTGATCGTATGAAAAGTTTTGTGTGTGTCCTTTTTGATTTCTAGTTCATTTGGCGAGATAAGAGATTGATAAGATAGGCATACCTCTTTAACGCAAGAAATCTGGACAAAGACTAAAATAATACGGGGACAAAGGCCCAAAGATAGGGATAGAATTAAAGTGTTGCTGTTATAAACTTGGATAATTCTTAGACTAACAGGATGTATGCTTTGCACGCAGTTTCTGAAGGATTTGAAGTATGAAATTCATGTCATTATTTAGTGACTTCAGTCATTTACCAGAAAACCATAAATTTTATGAGGAACAGACCAAAAATGTGGACATTTAGTTGAGAGCTGAGGGTATGCAGGGGTCTTTGCGATCCCATATTGTATGCAGTTTCAACACAATGGTATTTATTTGTTATAAAATTCATGTTTTTGCAGATAGTTCATTTTAAGAGAGGATTGGCTCTATAATTAAACTGGTTAAGCACTGTAATTCTAAAAAAGTGATGTGATTAACTGTAGTATTATTATTATTTGACTTTTGATATTGAAGTGGGACAAAGCAAAAATTGGCACCTTTTAAAATAAGGTTCGTAACAGGCAGTGTTTGGAATTTTTTAAAATAAGGGGTATAACAGGCAGTGTTTGGAATCTTGTTGACTTTGTCAGGCATATTTGGAAGGTCTGATTCAGATTATCTATACTATACAGTGTTGCAATTACAGTATTTACTGTGTTCTGTTCCTATGTTATTGTTCATCCTTCCCCATTGTTTTGGTTCCAGTGAAGTGTGTCGGGGGAGGGGGTGGCATCTTTGCCAAGCTCAGATGTTAGAAATATAGATGAAGAAATATATTTTGTCGCATATTGTTTTTGTGTGTGCCTGTATCTTTAGCTTAACAGACAGTGTTGTGGAAAAGTGTAGTGATCCTAAACTGACAGCCTGGAGAAATGTTAAAGGCAAAGCTGCACTAAATGAAAGGATAATGACTAACACTGGGTCCAAATTTTGGTAATGTTTCATTTAGTTGGGATGCTTGTAAACATTTAAGAGAGGAAATGGTGAGTAGAATTGTAATTTTGTTGAATGACTGTTCAAGCACCAAAATACAAAAAAAACCCACCTCAAAATACAAAAAAAAAAAAACCACACATGCTTCATACAAGATCTGATTTTGATTTAAACATTTTGAAAAAAAATGCCCTGAGCGCTTTGTTTGCTAAGGGCAAAATGTATCCCTGTTATTAAATGTATAATTATTTCCCTATTAGGTTTGTAGGAAGCTGGGCATTATCGAAGTAGATTATTTTGGGCTTCAGTTCTTGGGCAGCAAAGGAGAGAACTTATGGCTGAACCTTAGAAACCGGATATCCCATCAAATGGAAGGCATGTCTCCTTACAGAATGAAACTCCGAGTCAAGTTCTTTGTGGAACCTCATCTCATACTGCAGGAGCAAACAAGGTACGGACTTTGAATGTAGTGTAGTCTAAATGTAAGAAACAGCTATAGTAGAACATAAGAGTTAGTGAATATTTTAGTATTATGTAGAAAAACTAGATGAGGTTAGCTGAGACCCCACTTACTATTTGTTTTCATATTCTTTTGAGAGGTAAGGGAACACTAGTTAGTCTGAGAAATGTCTGGCAGAAGTTGATTGCAAGTCACATTGGCAATAAATAAATGGAGAAGTAAATTCAAGCTGGTACTTCTAAGCTAGCTGTATTTAACCACACTTAATTTTGTTAAACTGTTTTCATAAGAAAAATGTCAGCTAAACTTTGTTTTGGAAAACAAGATTGCCATCTTTTTGATTTGTGGCCGTAAGTTTTGAAGTTGTGAAGAGTTGAAGGGCTAACTTCAAGAGCTTTTTTATCACTGCCTGTTTCAAGAAATTGTAGCTTTTCGAAGCCCCAGGGGTGAGGTTCTTAACTTACTTTTGCTTGTATGAATGTCCGATAGTAACCCTTCCCTGTGCATTGTTACATTTTGCCTGCTAGAATGTCCGATAGTAACCTTCATCTTGGAGTTACTGTAGGTCATTTGAAACCACTCTATTCAAAAAGCCAGGAAGTGGCACCTCCCACATGAACTTGCTGAACTGCTTGAGGTCTGTTTTGAGTTTTTATTCTTTTTCCTTAGTGCTTTGTAGCTTCATAAAAGCAAGGTTTTAATTAAAATCTGCAAGTGCCATAGTTGTGCTACCAAAAGAAAGCAGTAACTTGAGATTTCTACAGTTTTCTTGTAAAAAAAATAGTTGATTCAATTCTGCATAGAGTTGCTAGTTTGTAAATTATTCTAGTGTAAAGTTCTGACAGATATGAACCTACTATTCTGGCGTAAAGTTGTGACAGATATGAACCACAAAGAAAAATAAGACTAGTCTGTTTGCTGTTGGATACCTTGCATATCTAGTAATGTAATACCCCCCTCTTTCTTTTTCAAGACTCTGGTCTGGACTGCATCCGTTACTGTTTGAACCCTTAACCACCTCATGTTCAGTGTCTTGCTGTGTTTATACGCAGCTGCAGTTTAATTTTGATGTATTGTGTATATGTCCTTTGTTTCTAGTCTGTATCTGAAATTCACGTACATGTCTTCTAAACAGTAATTTTTTTGTTTTGTTTTATTGCATTTAATGATTATAAGTAGTTATGCTTCCTCATCGACATGTAAACATTTTAAGAGTGAATGCTGCTTTATCTTGCACAAACGTGCAGTGGTGTAAATGTATATTTGTGGCAGTATTTAAAAATTGTATATGCGAACACTGGCGAGCATCCAGTAATAAAGTTGTGGGTGTCTTTTATTTACTTGTGTGGTAGAATATTGAATTATATGGGTGCTTGGGATGTGGTAGTAATATGAAAAATCTGTAAAGGTAGAATGATTTTTAGTAGGAGTGCTTGAAATAAGTTGTGCTTAATACGGTGGCCACTTGTGCAAAAATGCTTTCTGTAGAAGAAAATTCCCCTTGTGAAGTGCAGTGGTCTCTGCTGTTTATACTAAGCAGTAGGGTGCAACCTTTTTTAACATGCTGTAGTGACTTCAAAAATGTATGCATTGCTTGCAATTGTGCCAGCTGCTATCTTAACAGTGTAATGTAGTTTTATGGAACTTGTGCATACAGTGCGATGTAAGGGCTAAGTAAGCAGTCAGTAGGCTGAGGGGATCTTGGGAGTGTTTTTTTTTTTTTTTTTTTTTTTCCAAGTTGTTTGACTGAAAGTAACCTTTTCAGTTTTGGATGAGAGCCAGGTTCTTTTCTTTAGCTGTTACTGTCTGGGCCATGGCCGTCAAGTGTCATATGAAACCCTACTTTGGATTGGCTGCCTGCTCTTGATTTCAAGGCAGAAAATACTTCCACTTTGAAAGATTTGCACAGCTGATAACCGAAAAACATTGTGTTTAGTTCCACTTGGTGTATTGTGATACCTTTTTGTCTTTTGTGTGTGTTTATTTTGCAGTACATTTATTAGACTTAACTAAAAGTGGAGGGATGCAACTCTGCATTTTGTTTCTTATCCTGCTTGCTCCTGTACTTGGTAGGTTTGTGTTTTATTCACATAGACGGGACTGTAGGAGAGCTGAACAGAGGACATCTGTACATAAAATGTGCTTTGTGAGAAGCATTAAAAATTCTGAATGCAACCTTTTGTGGGGGGGGGGGTCTTCATAAATATATCTGGGGCTTTTTTTTTTTTTGGTGGGGTTCTTTATAAATGTATCGCATATATTGGGATTTTCTTCTAAGTATTATTGTTGCCCCATAGCATCTATCTACTTTATTCTAACCACAACAGGCAAGACATTTTCTAGTGAGGGTGAAAATTCCCACTGAAATACGACGCAGAAAGTAATTTTTGTTGCTGGTGATTCTTTTGTCAGTCTTGAGTTCCATCTTTTTTACTGGTGATAAGGTACGTTTACACAAGCTCAGAAGCTGCAGTATTTTTGGGTCTCTGTAGTTGTGAGACAGATGCCAGATGAACAGATGGGAGTATTTTGACTAGCTGCACTGTCATACTGATTGGGTCTCTGAACTTTATGCTGTTCTACTAAACAGAGGGGAAATGTCTACCTCTGATATTGGGATGTAGTGCCCCCCTCCAAAGCATACACACAAACAACTTTGCCTTATGATGGCACAATGAGCTTGATTCCCTTTGTATTTTAGATTACCTATACACAGGAAGAAAATCATAAAGCACAGACTAACCAGGCTTGGGTACAAAACATTCTCTTTTTTTCATAAGAGCGTATTAGTATCTTTTACAGATGCTTGAATTTTAGCCTGAAAAAATGTAAAATATGCTTTGCAAACCAGCACTCAAAACATACAAGACAACTAGTGGTACTGACTACTTTAACTAAAGGAAACCTTTCAGAATGTCATGACCTCTGTGTTATAGAATGCAGTAAGCTGGTGGTTCCAGCTTTAAAGACACATTGTCTTCTCTTGTAATAATAGCTTGTGGATAATGAACCTAAATTAGGGAGGGAACATAAATCAAATCCCATCATAAAAGTCTGTATTTGGGAGAAATGTATTTGGAGTTTTATTTATGCCGGTATTTCACTTGGCATGTTGAGCAGAAGTGAACTCTGCTACCGCTCCCACAAAGAAGTCAAATAACTGAACAAAATGTTGGCCTGGAGAAGCAAAGCATATGAACTAATGCAACTGGGGCCTGTCTGGAAGTTTCTTTGAGAGTTCTTACCCATTTTCAGGTAATGGGGTGTTTACTCACAAAGTAAGAGTACAGTTTTAATCTGAGCTTCCAGTGCAACATATTTCAATTTGATCCCTCCAACATTAGCCACTTGCACCTTGAAAGGTATTAGTTACAAATTGCATGACTTCTGTGTAAATGCTTATTCTGGGATGTAACTATGTTCTATACATTGCACAGAAGTGTGGCACTTGAAATGTAAACCTGCTATAATACAATGTGCCAGCTTGCGCCAGTGAACACCGCTACACATGTTGCTGTAGTATGCATCAGTAAAGGTCCATGTCTCTGTCCCTCTTCAAAGCGCTAATGCTCTAAACTCATTCTACCCTTGAGGGGGGGGGATCCATGACCCACTGTGCTAAACGTGAAACTTTCTGCATTACTCGCTGAAACCTACAGCATGGAAGAGTTTGTACTTGTGACGAAACAGTACTGCAGTGGAGAAGTATTGTGGGCCACTTTTTTATACTTCCACTGTTGTGCCGACTTCACCGTAGCATGTGAAGTGGTGTATAATGCAAAAGGTAAGACTGCAGTAAAGGTATATGCACCCAAAGCCTCTGGTGTATATCTATGAAAGGCTTATCACAGTCTCTCTCCATATTTTATTGTGAGACTTTTTTTTTAGGGTAGTAACAACTGTGTGGTGAGCTAAAAAAATGCACCTTAATGCTTATGCCCTCAGAAAAATGGGCCAACTCTTGGTTTGAGTACTGTAGTAGACTTGTATTATGGACATTTGTTTCACCTGGCATTGGTCAGATATCCTGCAGGTGGATGTCCTGTATAGTGCTAGAGACTAACAGTTCTGTGTATGGGTGTGTCATATAGGTCAGAATAAAAATGTGAAATTCTAATACTGTATTTCAGGCCAAAACACAGGCATGCTATTTTCCCATTAAAATACTCCCTTTTTCTAAGAGGGTGCACCAACCTTTAAAGTTGTACCATGTTGTGGTCCCTTTGCTGTTTGACCGATACTGCCTCCACTAAAAATAGGGTAATATCCTTGCTCTTTTTCCTTTTTGAGGGAAGGAGATTGATAAATGAAAACTGTACACTTGTAATGTCTCAATGACGAGAAAAAAGGGTACAGTATTAATTGATTACTACTACTTCACATAAGTGACCCAGCAAGCAGCTCATTTGAGAGTGGTCCTGTTATGACATGGTTTGACATGACATGCTACCTCAAAAAGATATTCAACTTCTATTGATAATGCTAGCCAGATCAGATTAAAAAAAAAAGTCCTCTGTGCTCTTTTGATATGTTGACATGAAAGGGTCATGAGTGATCATGGTATTGACTTGTACATTGAAATACAATGAAACCACACTGTGCTATATGGAAGCACAGGTGAGGCTTCTGCAGTTTTAAAGTGGCAGGCTTTGGCAAATTCAGTGCAAATGATTGTACACACCACTCCGTGTTCAGCTAATGTACCCTGTTTCCTAGTAACTGAAGTACTGACCCAATGGTAACAATCATGACTTTCTGCTTACAATTCTTTAAAATGGAATATCTTAAGCTTGGAAATTGTACATAGCAGTAAGGTTTTTGATCTGTCTGCTCATTCGCAGGTGGTAGGATGTCCTTGTACCTCTTTTTTTTATTTGATGTATGCTTCTGTTTCCTTTGTTGGCTGCCCCTTAGGTTGGGGAAGGATCAGTGTTGGCCTTGCACCTTGCTGCAGTAATGAAACCCTGAGAGATTGCATTCTTGTACCCTTCAGGGATGGAGCTGGGCCCACCAGAGGTGATTTTAATCTTTGTGTGCAGGTGTCCCAGAGAACAGACCAATGAGGCAAGGTTTCTTGGTATCTCAGGAAGACCTGAATTTCAGTGAAGCCTGTAGTTGAGGGAGCAGTGTAATTGGCTGTCACAGTAATTTTGTGTTTATTTTGTAGAACACTGCGGAGGTTGCTGTGAGAATGTCTTGAGTCTGGTATTCCTAACTCTGGATGTGTACATTTTGTATAATGCATGTATTGTTCTCTGTCTATATAATGGGCCCAGTTCTAAGAGACTTGCTGTTCGTTTTAAGTGCTCCGTTAACATGGAGAGCAGGTCTTTTGGAATCTGGCTTGGAGTTGTGTTTTGTATTGGCTTTATCCCAGGCTGAGACTGAAAGGTCCAATGGGATCGGTGCTGTACCTTGGCTAACAAGTAAAATGAATAACTGTGCATGAGTACTCCCAACACTTGCTGCAAAACAGGAGATGAACAGAAGTTTAGCAGTTTTGTTCTTTTGTAAGCCAAGAGCAACTTCAGAACCATTTTGAAATGAAATCTTTAAACAACACAACCATGATCAGCTGACATAATTTTTCACTCTAAGCTTTTCCGTTTGGATGTAATATTACTTTTAATGTTTCGTTTTTGAGTTGTGGTACCTTGTCTGCTTCTAATAACAAAAAAGTTCTTTTTTTACACCTCTTGGAGTAGTGTAAGATGCCCAAGAAGGTCTAGTAGAGTAGTCCTTCAAAAAATGATTTTTTTTTTTTTTTTTTTGGTCAGGACCAAAATATCTATCTCTACACTTCTCACCGCACCAGAAAATACAACAGCTCCTCAAAAAAAATGCCATTCAGGGGGTCTCTGGTATTTGTCAGCAGTTTTTGACTTTGGGCATAAACATTCAGTAACAACGTACTTGTCTTGAATGTTTTCTTTTTCATACTTTGTTTCTCTTGAAGTCTGCAAGACCTTTTTTGGGGGGGGTTCCACTTGCACTCTATTCAGAACCTGTTTTCCTTATGGCATTTGTTGTCTCCCTTCTGCCATTTTGAAATGTCATCACCTTCAGAGATCAAGTCGGTGACATGAAAATGTCTGGTGTGCTTTCGAACTTCCTCTCACACACTTTCAGTTTGACCTTCCATGTTTTAAGGGCTACCCAAGGCTCAATTCTACCAGCAGTGTATTTTAGTGGCCTTTCTGTGCAGGGGTCTTGGATGGCAAAATTCTGTACAACTTGGTCCTTGCTAAATATGTTTTTTTTTTTAACATTGTGTAAGCTTTAGTTTAGTTTGTGTCCAGGTATAGGTCTTCATTTGGGGCTGCAGACATTAGGGGTATGTTCCAGTAGGCAAGCCACAGAGAAGGATTAGCTAAGAACTCTTTCTCACAGTTAACAAGGGCTGCATTATTGTTTGAAGGCAATTTTTTTTTTTAGAATGTAAGCTTTAGTGGTGGTTGGAGGAACAGTCAGTCTGGGTAGTGGTTTGGGGAGCACATCAGTCTGTGTAAGAGGTCTTTTGGCTGAAGATTGCCCCCCCCCCGGCGGGTATCTTGGAAAGCCACGCAGCCATGGGGAAAGTTTTTATATTTGCTGAGCTGCTCTGAGGCCTATTACTCCAAGTAGCTCCAAACTTGTGGCGAGCAATTTTTTTAGTATGAGAAAATGGTTTGTGATTCCCTAGAATGGGGTCTGCGCTGCATAGTTACATATAGAGCGGCATTATTACTAGTATGTTCTTTTAATATTTTATGATATGGGCGGCACAGTGGTGCAGCGGTTAACGTTGTCACCTCACAGCAAGAGGTTCTCCGGTTTGATTCTCGGCTGGGGTGCCTTCTTTGTGGAGTTTGCATGTTCTCCCTGTGTTCGCGTGGGTTTCCTCTGGGTACTCCGGTTTCCTCCCACATTCCAAAGACCTGCATCTGGAGCGTTTCTCCCTGGGCCTCCTCTGAAAACAGGCTCTGTGGAACCTAGTCGGACATTCCCGGTCAACAAATGTTAAATAAATAAATGATAGCTTGATGAAAATGGTTCTTGTTAATTGAGATCTGACACAAGTAGTCTTCATTCTTGCAAGCTATACAGTACTGCACTGCTTTTTTTTCAGTACCAGGTCATTTGCAAAAATGAGCTGGTGTGGCTTGCATTGCGTTAACTCATGTCTTTTTCATGTTTTCTGAGTCCCTTGCCTATAGGATGCATCATTAAATAGTGATGGAGTCCAGAGGTTGGTATCAGTATGGCACTATAGAGTAGGCATAGCTGTCCTACTGCAGTCCTCTTTATTTCTGAAAACCACTGTTTGATGTGTTGGAAGTATTAATTGTATGTGCTTTGCCGTGGTTGTCCCATTGTTATTTCTCAAGCATTTTAACCTGCTTTTGTCTACATTGGGACTGATTTTCTCCTTGTTGCTGTTTTGCCTATTTTATTTCTGAAAACCATGCTGTCTTACAAGTTGTTAGGTGGAATGAGACTTTTGAGGTGAGAACTGTAAAGTGAATGTCTAACACAGTTATGGTTTGTTTATTTAATTTAAATTTCTGATGTTTTGTTTTGTAGACATCTCTTCTTCCTTCATGCTATGGAGGACCTTCAGGCAGGCCACCTGCATTGTTCACCAGAACAAGCTGTTGAGCTGAGTGCATTGCTGGCCCAGGCAGTATATGGTGACTTCAGTCAGTGTACTGCAAAATACATCTATAAGGAGCTCTGCTCAGAGGACCTCACCACAACCATTCTGAACAGGTATGTAGTCTGGCAGGAGTGTGTGTGTGTTTTTTTTTTTTTTTTTTTTTCCTGTGTTCCTGTTACCTCCAACCAGGGTTGCCATATTTCCAGCCAGCCAGGTAGGGACAAAAAAAAAGGTCTTTCACGGTAAGTGAAGACCAAAAAAAAAAAAAAAAAGGTCTTTAATGTGGAACAGTAGCTCTGCTCTAAACACGGAGCTTCTCGTGTTTAATGCATTGCAGTTCCGCATTCAACACAAGTAGCTCCGTGTTTAGCGATTTTTGATTAGCCCGTATACCGGCATACGGACCAATCAAAAATCATTAAACACTGAGCTACTTCTGTTTAATGCGGAACACAAGAAGCTCCATGTTTAGCGATTTTTGATTGGCCCGTATGCCAGATATACGGGCCAATCAAAAAAAAAAAGTGGAGGCTGGCCAGGATTTAAACCGGCAGGGCGGGACTCTGAATTAGGCTGCTGATCTCGGGACAGTCCTGCCCAAATAGGGACGTCTGGCAACCCTGCCTCCAACTCATGTGCTGGTGGTCAGATTGCAAGGAATGGGTCTTTTTTATATAGAGGCTGACTTCAGGATAACATTCTGTGTTCCTTTGCTTTTTAGAAAGCCCCTTGACTTAATCACCTAAAACTGTTACCAGGGTACTTGGCATTGCCGAATTAAACCACTGCCTTTAAGTTGTCACTGCTCATCCACTTTCTTCTTTCCCAGTATCCAAACAAGTTGATCAGCTTTTAGCTGGAAAGGTGATTTTATAGAGATGTATATAATATTGTATGGGGCAGCCTTTGTTTTGAAAAGGTAGCCTTGAGCTGTGTAGCATCACGCATGGCTTTGTGGTGTCTTGCTTGTATATACTTGTATGCTCTGGATGCCTTGGCCACATTTCAGTTCTTGGTGTGTGCTGTGAATGGGAACTCAGTTCACTGGGCTCATCCAAGTTAATCACCTCTGCTGCTTCCTTTCATAGTAGGAGTAGCATTTTGTCCTGAGCAGTCTTAACTGACTGCATCACTTGTGTCATATTCTTCTTTACAGATTTTGCCTTATTGCTGTAAGGCATTGGCTAATATTTTAATGAACTGCATGAATCCTCACTTGTAACCTATATCTAAAATAGTTTCTGTAATTTCAAAATGCAGATCTGTACGTTTTTATGTAATGTGAGGCAGGTGGAGTAGTCCATAGATATTTTTCAGCCCTAAACAAGCCGTGGAGTGCAGTAAATTAATGTTACACTTGGAAAGTTGTAAAAAAAGTACTTCTAATTGATGCTTTGGAAAGATGTGCTGTTCACTTTATGTATTTCACTTTGATGCATGTGAGTCTAAATTTTGGAGGAGGGGGACATTGGTGCAGGCATAGACCACTTATTGATAGAAGACTTCCCCATTGAAAAGCATATCCTCTCTACTGATGTTGCAAAGACAGCACCGTAGAGCAAAGGACATGTGCTACATTTCCTACCTTGAAAGTCTTTGAACTGTCTGCTTATGGAAACTGGGTTATGCAGATATATATGAACATGCACAAAATGTCACCTGTACTTGGGCTTTGTACATAATTATTAGCTGGCAGCTGTCATGTATAACAAGACAATGTGTCTTAACAGTACAACTGTAAAAACTTTGTCTTGCATGGGATTACTGCCTAACAAAATTCCTTACAACATTGCTGGCTGAGTCATTGGGTATAGATTCCAGGTTAACTGGGAGTAATGTCATTCATGGATAGTTATGCGATGAAACTGGTGGGAAAAAAAGGAAACAAAGGAATGGGCAATCTGCAGTACTATTCCCCCCCCCCCCCCCAGCCCACACACACATTAAGATACACAATTGATTTGAAAACAGGAAGAGAGAGTAATTCATTCATACTACTGGTGTCTGGATTGTTTGGTTAACTTCCCTGTAGCACAGTTGGTGTAATTGTGTAAGCCTATGATGTGACGGTAATGTGGATGCACTGAACTCTGCAGATGTCCTGCACCCTTCCCTGCACAAACATCCGTTTGGTTTGGTGCAGTCCCTATGTTGCTGTCTACCCCCCCGGTTGCTGTATTAGTTTGCATGTTTCTCCACATGGATGACTGGTCTTGACTTTCAGTCCAGTCTGTTTTAATTTTTTATGTAAATATTATCAGAACACATTGCTTGATGAAATTCCCGCATTGATGTTCACTGTCTTGGCTTTCCCGACAAATTTGTGTACTTTTGCATTATGGCTATTGTATTAACTTCAGGTTTATAGTTGCAGATTACATACATGACTACTTTGCTATATACTACTTTGCTATGTACAAGATGTTTGTCTGTACTAATTTTTTTTTCCCTTGCCTTGTGTCTAGTATAACTGCAAAGCACAAGAGCCTTGATGGTATGAGACAGGCTACTGCGGAGTATCAGGCCCTACAGACAGTGTCCTCCTTGGAGAATTATGGTGTGGAATGGCACTCTGTGAGAGACGGTGAGGGGCAGAAACTGATGATTGGAGTTGGACCAGATGGGATCTCTCTCTGCAAGGAGGATTTTGCTATCATTAACAGGTAATGCAGTCATTTAGAGAGAGATTGGTTAAAAAAAAAAAAAAAAATATATATATATATATATATATACACACACACACACACACACCACAGCATGCAATTCATAGCTTAATAGCAGGTTCCGTAGCACCTTGATTATTCCTTTTGTTTTGAAAAACAGCATGATCTGATGTCGTCCATTTCATTATTCATCATGTCTGGGTCTTGGATCTGATCCGGCACTTTACAGAGTAGATTCAAGGCTCGAGCTCCTTCCTTCTCCCATAATCCCCTTCTGTCTTCAAACCTCAGATCTCCTGTACCACATTTTGCTACAGGTGTTGATTCCTGGCTCACAGTGCTGTTAAGGGTTGTTTCATTGGACTTTTGTCAGCATATTTTCTTATTTTAGGTGGTTTTGCTCTTTTTAAAATTTCCCCTTTCTCAAATTTCTTTTGTGGTAGACGCTGTTCTGGTAGCAGTTATTTCTGCCAAGAGGGTTTCTGAATTTTGCAGGCCTTGTCTTCTAAGCCTCCATATATTGTTTTCCACAAGGACAAGGTGACTTTATGAATTAGCCCCACCTTTATGCCTAAAGTAGCTACAGAAAGAAATCTCAACCAGGTTATCTAGTCTGTTTTCCTTAATCACTCCAGTAAGGACGAGTATCTCCTCCATACCTTGGAATTGATCGAAAGCTGAGACTCTTTTTACATGGGAATAAATTCTTCAGAAAATCTGGCCAATTATTTGTGGCTTTTTCCATGAATAGGTATGGCCAAGCAGTATCTAAATTGGACTATTTCTAAATGGATTTCTAGTTGTATTTCCCTGGTTTACTCTGAGGTTGATCCGACAGCTCCATGTATAAGGTGCATTCTCTTAGGTCAGTGTGGCTACTTTGGCCTTCCTTGCCAGGATGTCCTTGGATGAGATTTGTGCTGCGGCCACTTGGTCCACCCCTCACACTTTTTGTTGCTCATTATAAACTGGATAGGGTCTCTGGAAGCAAAGCAGCGTTTGGCTCCACAGAGCTCAGGTACGTCTTTCCTTAGGGTCACTCGGGGTTTTCTGTAGTTGGATATTCTTACCCAGATGTGATGAATAATGAAGTGGATAACCACATCCGATCAGTAGTTATGTACTTTACCATAAGTTGGCATATCTGTTATCTTATTTCATTATTCATCACTTCCTACCCCCCTTTTCCATGTGCTATTACTATCTTTGCCTAGTTGGTTTAGTTATGTGTCAAGTTTTTTGAAACAACTCTGTAAAGTACCGGATCAGATCAAAGACCCAGACGTGATGAATGCTGAAATAGGGTAACACTGATACCAAGTTAAGGAAAGTACATAACTATTGATTCAGTTACCAGGTTACGGTAAGCACATAACTATATTGATGATGGTCAATCACCCAAAATAGCTGCCACTAAAGTTGGCGAGTCCAAATCACTCTGGCAGCTCAGGAGCACTGAAGTTGGTTACTGACTCAAGTTGTAATTACAATAGCACTTCAGCCGTACCTTCAAGGTATTCTTAAAGGTATGGCCGAAGCACAAATATGACTTAATTTTTGATGTACTAAAGGAAGGATTTTAATATTCTGAGCAACTGTTATTTGAATCACAGGCTATACCTTGTCAGCAAAAAGTAGAACTGACAGAAAAGGACATTGAAGTGAGGTCTCTCAAAGCCAGAGAGACTCTTCCTGTAGCCAACAAAAGTAATCTAGCAGGAAAGGTATGGCTACATGAATATGAGGTTGGGGATGTGGTAGTGAGGGTTTTAAGCAAGTCTTTAGGTACTTTCTGGTAGGCAGTTCTTACAGTAATAATCCTGCAAAGGTTTTTGTGTATTTTTCTTTATACATTATTGGTGCACTCTGTCACGTGATGCGTAGATTTTTTTGTCCTAGCTACTTAAAAGGTTTTCATCTAGTTTTGACTTACTTGCGTGTCTCACTTTGCAAAGGACCTGGCATAATACTGCAGAGTTTTGTAAAATTTAGCTGTAAAGTCTGTAACCCATTGGCTAACATTTTCCCATCTTTATTGAAGGATTCCTTACTCTGTGGTTCAGATTGCTACCCAGACTGGGAAGAATATGTACTTAACTGTCACTAAGGAGTCTGGGAACAGTGTGGTCTTGCTGTTCAAACTTGTCAGTGTGAGAGCTGCAAATGGCCTCTACCGAGCAGTAACTGAAACCCACGCATTTTACAGGTAATAAGCTCTGAACTGTATGTACTGCATGTGTATTGGAGACTGTGAACATGCATATACTGGTCTAGATTGCATGCAGAAGTAATAGTATTGCACGTTGACCTATTTACAGAGACTAATACTTTGTACTTCAGCAAAGGCTGTTGTGATGTGCTGCAGATTGGGTAAAGAGGTCCGCTTCTGATAATTACTGATGCACGTTTTGCAGAGTTCCACACACTGGGGAAGATTCATTCTGAAAAAAATATATATACTCTGAAGTTCAGAAAGTAGAGCAGCAGTATTTTTAGTATATACAGATTTTTTTTGTTGCAGACTTGCCTCTGCTTGTTGCCATATTTTACACATTGTGGAGTGTTTGTAGACCACTACTGCTTTGGGTTATGAATGACTTTCAGGCAAACGTAATGCTGCTCCTGCTCTTTTCATTTTGGGAACAGTAAATGGTGCCTTTTTTATGTGGGTAAAAAGGATTTCATAAGTAAGTTTTACTGAAGTAAATGCTTTACTACCAATTCTTGGTGATGCTGGTATAAGAAATAATCATGCAAATGAGAGTGGTAAATAGTGATACTCCCATATAGTTAAGTAAACTATTGGTAAAGAATATACGAAAGTAGCATTGGGGAGAAATCCATTCATTAGATGTGTTTTTAGTCTGAATTTCGTTAAGCAAAATATTAATACAGTTTCATTTAAATATGTAGCTGTTCTCGGTGTAACTTTTTGCAGATGGTGTAAAATTGTAGTTAATTTTCATTTTACCAGTAGCTAAAGGACCATTAGACTTGTAATTCTAAAGCATTTGCATGTCTTGTTATGCATTTATGAACTTTACAGTAGTATACATTAAGGATGTGAGGAATTCCCTATTTAAATATACCCTGACTTTTTGTTTGGAAAAAGTGCCAAAGAATCCCAGCAGAGGTTGATGGGGAGGGATTGCATTGTTTTGGCAGATTAAAACCTCCCCACCAGTTTAATCCTGGCATTGCAGTGTCAGTAGAACAAATTGGTATCCCACTGTCCTTTATAGAAGGCTTTTGGTTGTATTTCTACACCTGACTGGTTGTTGACATTACAGGGCATCCTAAGGGTGGGGGGTGCTGCACTCCTGAGTGTGCCATCCTTTGGATGAGATGTTAAACTGATGCCGCATTTGCCTGGGTTGGTGGTAGCCCATGGCAGAGAGTATGGGAATTTCCCCAGTGCCCTGGCCAGATTTCCACTCTGGTCCTGTCTGGAGACAAGTAGTCAAGTGAGACTTGATTTGTCTGTGTAGTTTTTATGTGTATCAAGTTCTTTTATATTTAAAACATTCAAAAGTCCATATATATTGATGTGTATAACTGTTGTGATTTATGGAAGCTGTTCATGTTTTTTTTGTGTGTATATATCCATCATTCTGAGGACATCCGTAGTGGTTCTGTAGAAGAAAGTATTTAGTAAACCTATTTTGAGTGAGTCTTGTACTTGATTCATCTAATTTTTTAGTGTGGTTCTAGATTCGAGCAGGTGGTGATTGAAGGGCTAGGTAGGGTATGTAACATACAAATGCCTGCACGTCAGTCATGAAGCACTGCTATGTCTTGGATATCCAGATGAAGACTAGTTTACTAATTTTTTAGTCCTTGAAGTTCATGAGCCCTGATCTACATACCTTGAGTTTTATATTGCAGCATCTCCATAAAGGCACTTTTTATAGCAGGGCTGGTAAGTGTAAATGCCCACCATCTGGGGGGGGGTTGGGGGCTGTCAAAGTTCAGAGATGCTTTTGAGTGGTCCTCTGTTCCCCAGGTGAGTTTGCTGCGATGTTTAATACCAGGCAATCAGTCATCTGCAGATTAACTGTGATCTGGCTGGAGGTATGGGAATTCTGTTAATGGTGTTCCTTTTTTTTTTTTTTTTTTAAGATAGTCAGGGCCACTTGTCACCAGTTATCCTGGGCTTGTTACAGCAGATATTTACCTGATTACTTAGTTGCTTTTATTTTACAATTGCATTTTTTATGGGAGAAATTCAATCTTTGTATACTGTTACAAAATATAATGTAGTAGTACATTTAACTGTTTATATGCATTTTCTATTTCTGTTTACAGATGTGATACAGTGACAAATGCTGTCATGATGCAGTACAGTAGAGATCTGAAGGGACATCTTGCATCGTTATTCAGTGAAAATGTGAGCTTTGGCAAGAAGTACGTCTTTGATATTAAACGCACTTCCAAGGAAGTCTATGATCATGCAAGGCGGGTTTTGTACAATGCTGGCATTGTGGACTTGGCTTCACATAATGATCTCAGCACTCCAAATTCTCCCCTGAAGTCATCGGAGAACAACCTGAACTGTGGCAGTTGTGAGGGTCTTAGTTGTCCAAGTAGAACCCTCCAAACCCAGCTACAAAAACTGAAGGAGGCGATGCTATGCATGGCATGCTGTGAGGAAGAAATTAATTCGGCTTTCTGCCCTTGTGGACACATGGTTTGCTGTAATGCCTGTGCCAGTCAACTTCAGGTGCGTGCTTATTAATTAAATTTCTTTGGCAGGGATGGGGTGAATCTGGAGTGAATCTGGAGAACACATCTGCAAAATTGCAAGATTGAAAATGTAGGTGTGCATGCGTACCCTATAGTAAAATGAACGTCATGTGGCCATTTTTGTAATGGCAAGATCAATGTCTAGACACAATTTTTATATCAAACTTTCATGTTGTAACACCTCAGCAAGCAATTGTTAAGGTTTAATCTGTACTTTTGGCTGCACACAATTTTTATATCAAACTTTCATGTTGTAACACCTCAGCAAGCAATTGTTAAGGTTTAATCTGTACTTTTGGCTGCATTTGATTGACCATAACTCTTGTCTGATATAAAGCTCTAACAGAATATTTTAGGGGGGGGTGCAACTTGGCTGGAGGGGGAGGGGGGGTGCAACTTGGCTGGAGGGGGAGTGCAACC
Organism: Protopterus annectens; assembly: GCF_019279795.1. Lineage (NCBI taxonomy): Eukaryota > Metazoa > Chordata > Ceratodontiformes > Protopteridae > Protopterus > Protopterus annectens. The sequence continues at coordinate 864,003,264 of NC_056731.1, read as the reverse complement.
TTAAGTGTTTTTCCTCTGGTTTACATTGAAACCTTGAAACTGCATCTGTCAACTGGCATTTGGTCGAATGGCGGTTGTTTTTTTTTTTTCCAAGTCCGTGTCAACTACACTACAGCAAATGGGTAGTGTAGTTTGAGTATTTGGGTTTGACGTTGTGCAGGGAGATCACGGTTCAGTGCAGAACAGCCAATTAGTCCATTTCCTCACTGTACTGCGATCTCAGAGATGGTATTTAATGTGCAGGGGCCCCCCCTGCAGAATAGTAGAATTAATGTGTAGAGCAGGAGGTGAGAGATGCCATGTAAAATGCATCAAATTATGGATGTATAATGTTGATTGTGTTCATTGGCACCTTGGTTGCTGTTTCAAAATCCCGAATTCAGCTTTTCAGGTTGACTTTCTTGAACGGTTGAAGTGGATTCAGAATGTCAGTAGTAAACTACCCCCCCCCCCCTAAGAGGCAACGGACTGATTTTTAAGATTATAAAGCAAAGTTCTTATGCTTTTCTGTTCTGTTACATCAACCCTAAATGTTTTCTTTTTCTATCTAACTGTATGTTGTATAGGTTTGCCCATCTTTATTCAGTTTCTAGCAGCAAATGTCCTAACAATTTATGCCCTCTTGCAGATGTGCTGGTAATGTGGTGCAGACAACCCTGGTTTGATTTTTGACAGAACTGCAAGGATGAGTTGCTGCCCGTTCTACTTTCCTGGGGTAGAATTACAAGTATTTAGTCCACTGTGTTAATCGTCAACAGGCAGAGGCTTTTGAACTAAAATAGTGAAGGCTGGGATATGTTTTACAAAGGTATTTTCAGTAGTCTTGTTAGGGTGGGTGGTGTTGGCGCTGTGGGTGACAGAGTACTCAAATTGGTTGTGAAGGTATGGTGTCAAGACTTGACGTTTTAATAAACTGAGCTCTGTTAACATGGGTTGGATATTCTAGTTAGTTCATGGCCTAGGGATAATTATGGGTCCTCCCTTGAATGTAGGTGGAACCCAAGGCCCTTGAGATGACAAAGGTACTGGAGACCTGTGGGCCTGATGAATTTTAGGCAGAGGGAACAGGATTCTTGGAGGGCAAGCTCCTCCAGTCAGGTTTCTCCACCTCCACTGACAGTCTGAGGACATGTAATGTGTTTTTATAGGCTATGGGTAGATGGGGATCTGATGGTTGGTAGGTGCGGGGTGGGGACATTCTTTTTGCAGACATTCCTTAAAAAAAAAAATTCAGAATCATTATTCTAGAAGACTGAAAGCTCGAGTAAGGAACTGTCTTATTGTATATTGCTTTTAAGGCTATGCCTTCTAAAACTTCAGAAATGTTCCAAGAATGAGCTCTTTACTTTTCCAGAGTCTGTCACTATATTTTGGTACTCCCAACACCTCTGCTGACCATGGTCTCCTCGAGAGTAGCATCCCTGCTTATACTGTGAGAGGTAAACCTAATTATGACCACGTCCTGCTGTATAGACAAAGTTGTCTTGTAATGTAGTCTTCCATTCTAGGAAAGTTGAAATATCTTGTCTCCAGCTTTCAATTTTCCCTTTTCAGGAGATCTTCATCTTGTTATACATGCATTGGTCAGGTAAGGGCTTCATACAAGTTTGACAATGTCATGTGAATGGAAGGCCCAGATGAAGGCCTCTGAAATGTGCCCAGTCTAAAATATAATTAATGTCAAAAGATACAGCTAAGATCTCCACCTTCAGACTTTCCCAAATTTGTAAAGTCTTCAAGCTTGGGCAAGCAGTACAGCAACCAACCAATTCCCTCCTCTGTCCCATAGGTGGCTATATAAGCATGCAGAACAGTGTAGTAGTCCTCCTTGGTGGATATTGAGGCAGTCTGTGCATAAGAGCACCCTAATAACTGTGGTCCTTGTGATCAGGCAGAGCCTTGGATATATTTTTTTTGTTTTTTTAGACATCTGTTGTCATAGTTCCTGAAGTAGAGAAAGCACTTCATTGTCCTCCAACCCAGGAGTCACTAGCTCTGAAAACTGTAGATTACTTCCTGTGGGCTTTAAACTTGTCTAGCTGTCCTTTCAGTGAGGCATGCCGAGTAATTTCATCATTCTCTAGAGAACATGCTGGACAGTGACCCTGTTTTGCTTTCATAGTTTATAACTATGTGCTATGAGCAGAGGGGGACTAGATTTTGTTTTGATCTACAACATAGTTGTCTGCACGTAAAGATCAGGAAGTGGATCTCTCTCCTCTTTTTGAATAGAGGCCATTATTTACCAGTCTTTATTTGCAGTCTAGACATTTCCTCTAGTAAAGTTAATGGATATGGAGATCTTGTGAATGTGGCAAGAATTTTTTCTGTTATCGATGATGGCCTGGATAAACTATATTGTTGAAGGGTGGAAAACTCTTTCTGTGGATTTGTTTTGGAGCTCTGCAAGCAATGCTTGTAAATGTGATTTCCTTCGAGAATTGTTTAGGTTTATTGCATATTTATTTTGGGTGGGCACTTTTTTTGGTGCTCTTCTTACACTGTTCCCAGGGAAGATGAAAAGAATTCTTGCCCGCTTTCCAGCTGCACCACTCTTCAGCGTTTTGTTGTATTTTTAGCTCCTTTACCATCAATTAATTGCATGTAGTTTCTTTAATCAATGTGAAATGTAGTAGATACTTTTTTTTTGTTTGTTTTGTTTTTGTTCTTACCAGTTTAACCTTAGAGCATCCCTTAAGAATCTTCTGAAACAGTAAAATGGCAATAAACGGCAGAATGAAACAGTCTTTAATTTAAAGCGCTTTTCATCTGAAATACTATCCAGACATCTTCATAAACAGTAATGCATAAGTCATTTTAAGTATCCCTCTTAACCATCACATGACAAAAAAATCTCACATGCCAAACCAATATGTGACCATTCACTCAATAATATTCAAAAGTAAAGTGTGTGTGTGTGTGTGTGTGTGTGTGTGTGTGTTGAAATTTGTGTTTTTTATATATATAATTATTTTGGCAATTGCTTCTCAATGCGCAGGGTTTCCCTGATTTAAATGGTATGTGCTCAATAACTTGCATGTTGAAACTAAAAAGTCTTGAACATTGCTATTTGTTTAATCACTTTCAGGTTTCTGAAGAAGTTTTGATAGTATTTCAGATGAAAAGCGCTTCAAATTAGTTTGTTTCAGCATATTCTGCCATTTATTGTCATTTTACTGTTTCAGTAGTTTGTGTTTTTCATCCTGTAAGAATGTCTCTTTCCCTGCAGAGATGTTTTCACCACCTGCTGTTGAGTTGCCATAATTCTGATTTATTGCTAATTGAATGGGGTGAACAAATGAACTTAGTTGATGGGTGTGCTTATGTTGTCACAGGCACAGATTTGCAGATGTCCCCAAATGCATGATATCAAAATCCTGGTTACAGTGCATAAATTTAAACTTTTATATATTCTGTCCTGTGTTTACTGCTGAACAGTGACAGTTGCCCTCCATTTTCATTTTTGCTGGTTACTGGACTGCTGGCTCCTCCAGCAACAGGGTCACCAACCATTCCTTAGTGTTGTATTTGAGTCTTTTATCCTGATGTACTTGTAGAGATATAGAGATATTGAAAACCCTAAGGATACTTTGTATTTCATACATTTTTCCAGACCTGTTTTATCCAGATTAAAAATGTGGTTCATTCTTAATTTGTCCTCTTGACACAAACTCTTGTCGGTAGGATGGAAGGTGTGCAATGTTTTGTCTACCTTGCATTTGCTGTAAATGTGCATTAAATGTAGAACTGGTTTAATGTACCTCGTGTAAAAGAGGGGTGTATGTCTAACTGCCTGTTTTCTGTTTTGCAGTCCTGTCCTATTTGCAGAGCATCAGTGGAGCATGTTCAGCACGTTTATTTACCTACTTATACCAGCCTGATGAATCTAGCCATGCTTTAAAGACCAGGAACTGGATTTTCATTTTGGAAGAATGTTCAAATTGGACTCTACAGTATATGTGCACTATGAGAAGTTCCCAGCACTCTTGACAAGGATTGCTGTCGTTCTGACAGCTACATGCTTCCACTGGTCCAGGAACCAGCTTTTGTTTTAATGTCTTGGATATGCAATGCAGTGCAATGAACTGCTGTTTTAAAAGCTGTTTAAAAAGTCGAGTGGTTTTGAAAAGCTTATCAGTTGATCTGGTAAACAATATAATTTATTTGATGTTACATTTTAGTTTGCAGCACACTGCTAGTAAGTGTGCGTGAATCCAAAGTTTGCATGTAATTCTGATTTTTAGTATGTTCAATGTTTTTTTAATGTTTTGTATATTTTTGTTGAATTTTATGAGTATTTTAAGTGTCTCCTAGCATTGATTGTTGTTTTACAAGAAACATTTAAGTGTGTATTTTTATATTGAAGATTTAGTGTCATTCTTATTTTAAAACACTTTGCCAAAGTTTTTATGGAAATGGATCTTTTTGTGCTTTCATTAGGAAGGGAAAATTCAGCATTCCAGTTCATGGTGAAGGTGTGGTGGCTAGGTGCTGCCTTTAGGTTACAGTTACAAACATTTCTTTAAAAAATATAATGCAAACTATTTGGAATTCATCTGTTGCAGGTTGATTCAGTACTGCAGAATGCAGAAACTGAAGATCAGTTCCTCTGAGGAAGTGTTGCATTGCAGTTGCAAATATCTTTACTTTTTGAGTAACTACATATACTTTTCAGTATTGTTGTACACCTGCAGTTTAATGCTGTAAATAGAACCAGAAATCATTAGTGACCCCCTGTAGTATGATCAGTTTGTCATTAGCTGCTCTGAACACTTTTTATAGGTTCAGGGAATGTAAGAACCAAATGACTGTTGGCGACCACTGTCACAAATGCATCGCTATCACCATGGACTGTGAAAGTTTTATGTAGCAAAACACAGAAGATCATGGGTGCAATATTAGCTGCTATATAGGGTTTGATGGAAGAGAAGTAAAATGCTGTCACTGAGTTTAGAGTACAGTTCTGTGGCTTGCCATATTAGCAGCAGTATGTACTGTAAGCATTTTTTCTTTGCACATGGACAGATGAGGGGATGACGTGGTGCATCTTTTAGACCTCTTAAAGAGGTGTTTATTTTTTCACTTTGTGAAAGGAGTTTTGCCCATTTGAAGGGGAGGAAACTTTTTTTTTTTTTGTAAAGTAAACTTGTCCTTTTACATGAAAAGTATTAAAGAATTTAAAGGATGAACATTGCTTGTGTGGACTTATTTTCTCCCAAGAAGTTTGGGAAGTGAACTGTCACAAACCATAGTACTGTTTTTTGTTGATTTTTTTGTTTGTTTGTTTGTTTGTTATTGCATGTTGTGGGAGTAATGAGTTAAGGGAGTTAATAACTGGGCAAGCAAGGAGGATACGTCTGGACTGGAATTTAATTTACAACAGTGAGAATGTATCTGCTGTCTAGAAGGGAAAATATAACAAGGTACATTTTTTAAGAAATTTATGAAAATATTTGGAATGCAAGATGTGAATTTGGTAGTAGGAACTCGAGAATTTGCGTATTCCCCAAGGTGCAGTAATTGGACTAGATTGGCTAGAATTTTCACAGGAGCATGTTTGTTGTTGGATGCATCAACATTTTCAATTGTTCCAGGTCATGCACAAGTAAAAATGACACTACCTCTTTCCCACCTACGTATTAAAAAGGAAAGAATTCAGGAAATGGTTAGTGGAAAAATATTAGTTAATAAATAGAAATTCCTTCAGAAAGGTTAGCTAATGAATGCAATAAAATGAAAATTAGTTTAAAAATAGGGTAGAAGTAAGAGAACAATATGGTTAAAGTAATAGGAACTGTTTAGAGGTGGGCTGACAAAGTATTGCAGAATAAAGAGAATTTCACAGAAGAGCAACTGCAAAGTGCTAAAAAGAAAAAATAAGCGAGTTTTTGGATGATATACATAAGTTCAGAAATAATGCTGCTAACAAATTAATTCCATAGCACAAAAGCCTGTAGCACAATGACTTGGGCAATAGATATAAAGTAGAAAAGATTGTCGCCAAACATAAGGAGATTTTAACAAGAAAAATAAGCTGAAATCCTATAATGGTATTTGAGATTATTTCGGAAATTTAAGAAGATATGCATAATCAGAGGAATGTGGAAACAAAGAGCACAAATGGAAATATTTATGTAAGACTTAATTACCCCAAGGTTGGAGGAAAAGGAGGCTCAACAAAACTATTATTGTACAATCTACTGGAATGGAAGTCTGCAGGAGTAGATGGTATTCCTGTGGAAGTTAGGAGGGAAGAAAGTGCTAAAGATCTGGAAGGTTTTGTTTAAATGCATTTTAAAAGGAGGGAAAGCACCACCATCTTGAGTGCAGTGGTGGCTGTATTACCCAAAGAGGGTACTCATCAGACCCAGCTTCGTATAGACCCATTTCAATTTTAAACCCAGATTTTTAGGCCTTTACTATCTAAGGAATGCAAAGGTGTTGCCAAAATTGGATATGATTTAATGTCATTTTATGGAGGAGAGGCAAGCACTTGAGCATGTAGAACAATGATGATCCAGAGGGAAGTGGAATGTAAGAAAATACAACTGTTTTGTGGGTATTGATGTAGGGATATCATTCAATAGAATAAGCCAGGATTTTGGTATGGCAGTGGAAGCATTTGTACTCCCTGATGCAATAATAAGGTAAATTGGGAAGTTATATGAAGGATCTGATGCAGATGCAAGAGTTAAAGGGGAAGGGTTTCTCTACAGTAAGCTGTGTTTGAACAGAGGAACCAGGCAGGAGATTCCACTTTCTGTTTATTTAGTTAATTTTCTTCTTTAACAATGGCGATTTATAATGGTATGATGATCAAAGGCTGGCTTTATATGCGGATGATTAGTATTTGTTAAATTGGGAAAAGGTCATTTTGGTGTTGTGAACATTGAGACAGTTTTTCATAATATAAAATTAATGAAGATCAAATGAATGCTGTAGCCTGAAATTATGTACCCGTACACATTGATTCTGCAGTACCCATATTTGTGGGCCCCAAGGTGAAGTATTTAGAAGTAGGGATTAAAAAGACTTGTGTTATGGCAGCTGAGGATATGTGGGAAGAGCCTAAACAAAAAATAATACAACACCTGAGAAACTGGAAGCTCTTGTTAATAGAGATGTATAGTAAGATAAAGCAGCAAAACTGTTTTACATACAGTCGGGCATAATTAATGAAGAGATGAAGGAATTTATCTGGGAGGGAAGAGGGAAAGAGTTGATAAGCTTATCCTCCCAGTAGGATAAGGTGGTTTAGGATTACCTGATTTGAAGAGAGATTTGAGCCACGGTTAAGCTGATATATCTAACTAGAAGTAGATAGGGGTGATTGTGAAGTTGGATGATTATGAAGTTGGGGGGGGGGTTCAGGAAATAAGGAGAGAGTGAGACTTTAGACGCAGATCCTTGATGTGAATAACAACCATACATAATGTTGCATAAAAGTGTTTTAAGAACTAAGCCAACATGGGAATGGAGAAGGGGATTTTTGCCAATATGGATGACTAAGTTTGAGTACAGAAAATGGGCAAGAGAAGCTGGCAACAGAACCAAAGGTTGGGAACAAAGAAATAGGGAGGAACGGTAATAGAGTGGGGCCAAGAAGTCGACTAGATGTTAGACTCTTCAACATTAAAGATTGTCGTATTATGGTCTATAGAAAGGGAGTAGTTTTAAGTGAAAGACCTGTTCTGGTAGCATTTTTAGTTGAATCTGGGGATAATTAGTAAGGCATATACAATATAGCATGATAACTATAAGAATCAATTTGGAGGAGGTATTGGGAAGAGACTGGAAAAGTAATTTTGTATGGGAACTATTCTGAGGCATATATATGGCTCCCAAGTGTGCAACAGTCCAAAAGGTTTAGGATTTTTGCTTGAAAGTGTTAGCATAGCTATTTTATACCCTACATAGATTAGAGTATTTCTTCTGGTAAGTAGAAACATTTGGAGGTGTGATGGGGAAAATGGGGGTAACTGGAAACATTTTGTTTTTCTTGGGGTGGGGGGGTGATGAGCTGGCATATTTTAAAGATTTGGGTACAGACTACCCTGCTAGAAATATTGGGGAACCAAATGGCAGTAACTAAGGAAATTTGTTAGTTGGGGCACAGGATTTGAATTACATAGACACATTAATTTTTGTAATGCTGGACAAAAAATATTATGAAACTATGTTTGTAAATGAAAAACTTAATGTGTTTTTTCTTTTTAACGTATATTTGAGTGATAACAAAAAATGTTACCTGGGAACAACTGAGGAAAGAGAGGTGCATTAGATTGGCAAACACTTATGGACTATAGTGTTTCGTTTCTCTCATTTAGATTTATAAAGAGATGCATATGTTGAAAAATAGATCTGTAACCTTCTGTAGCATGATGTTCTATAACAATATGATAGCTATAAATGAAAAAATGTTGCCGTTATGTAATTTATATAAACTTCAGCATTTGATAGGGGCATACACAAAACACTGGCCAGTAAATTAGAGCAACTAAGCATTAGGTATTTTGATAAGATGAGAGTGATACATGGCTTATAGAAAAGGAAATGGCAAGTATTGTAGAGCAACTGGACAGATGCAGTTCTAGGTTATTCGGGGCCTCCCACAGGACTCTGTTCTACACCTATACTTATTTAGGTTGCATCTTTCCTTTTCATCTGAGGTATACTGCAGTCTATGTAGATGACTTGAAAACTGGTAAAATGATTGTGTGTTATATATAGGGGTGGTCTGCAAAAGAATGTGACTAAATTTACCATTTTGTGCACATGAGAATAATATGCTGATAAATCAAAAACTTAAAGCATATGAGATTTGGGAGACCTAGATTGAATGGTGACTATTTAATACCACACGCAGTCATTGAAACTGTAGTTTTGTTTAATCTATCAATTGGTTAATGATAGTTGTAGAACTGTAGGTTGTATAAAAATATTAAGCCTAGGAAATAAAAACTGATGAAATCATTGTATGGCAGTTACATTAGTCTCACACTTGAGTATGGAATAAAGCAGAGAATGTTTATGAAAACAAGCCAGAGTAAACTGGAAAGTGTAAAGCAGAAATATAACAAGGGCATTCATGGATGTGAAAATTTTAAGTTATGAAAGACTAAAATATCTGAGCTTGTACAGTGTCTCATGTAGACATTTAAGAGACCTTGTTAGGTATACAGAACAAACTATCTATCTCAGAGTGTTTAGCATGATCAAAAAGTAGTAGAGAATCATTAGACAATCTGTATAGAAGATTATATGGGAATGAGATGTGATTAATCTTTCTGTGAAAGAGTGGCTGATGCATAGAGTAGACTACCAAATTACAAGCAGTAGTTCAGATATTTTTGAGCAACCTGGACACTTATGGGAATAATTGTTTTGGTGTATTGGCAGGCTAGAAGGGGCATCATTGTACGTGCCTAAAATATATGTATGCACATAACAGATAATTAGCAGAATATTTGAGACATTAATAAAGGATAAATGGGTAAAGAAAGATAAAAAAACAAAAATGGTAGAGCATTGCTATCGGAGTTAATTGAGCATAAATTTAATTATATCTGTACTGTGTGACAACTTTTCGTGGTTGTGGATGATATCCCAGAGGAGTCCATTTCACTAGCGTCTGTTTCTGAGATTTGTGTTGGCCCACAGCCTCTCAGTAGCCAAAATATCTTCTAGTGATGATGGGTCCTGTGCAGTAGTGTGTTCACCTTGCTGACCAGTACCAAGAAAATGCAGCCCATTTTCTCTCTCTCCTATATTGGGGAACTTACCTTAGGGATGCTGTACTCGGCAAGGGGCTATCTCTTTGCTTCTATGAATTCCCCTATTTCATCTGATGGTATGTTCATGCAGAAGGTCATTCTTTCCAAACTGAAGGTAATTTCCACAGTTCATTATTGGTCCTGGTTCTTCCTACTTCCTCAGATCCTGTTCTTAAAACCTACAAAAAAAATAGTTTCATCCATTGGACATACCTTACCCAGACGGAACTTCCTGTACATCATTGCTTGGTTTCTCCACTTTCAGTATTGGGCAGCAATTCCTCGTCTGTTGGAAGAGAGCTCAAAAGCCCAGCACAAGAAAGGGAAAATGGGCCTGCTTTTTTCTAGTTTGGTATTGTGAAGGGATTACGTCTGTTCACAACCCCTGTTCCATCAATTCAATACTACTGTGATTTATATTTTTATTTTATTTATTTAACATTTGTTTACTGGGATGGTCCAACTGGACAACTGTGTCCATTTTCAGCGGAGGCCAGAGTCGAAAAGCTCCAGCAAAGTACATTTTTGCTAATAATTTTTGGCACAGGACTTGTTGTTCTGTTAAAGCTCATTTGACGGCTATTTCTAGTACTCATGAAGGGTTCCATTCCCTTATTTTGTTCAGAAGTTTTGCAAGACCTATTTCAATGGTACTGTAGTCTTGCTGAAATAATCACCGATAGATCTAGTACCTCCAAGAAACTTGTGCTTTTCTCTAGAAAATTAGCATTGGCTGTTTATGATCCTCCTCCTTCCGTCAGTTTAATTTTTTTTTTTCTTAAAATCCCTTTTCCTGTTCAGGAGAATGTCAGAATTACTGCATCTATTCACAGAATTGCCAGATCTAGCCTTTCATGAAGATAGACTCTCTCACCAGACAAACTCCTTTGTCAAAGGTCACCACCAAGGCAGATCTTATCTCTTTACCTATCTTGTTCAAACTCTTTGGCGTACATACTCCATTCATTTGTGTACATCCATGCACATATTACATTGACAAAATCCATAAAAGATTCTCAACTCTTTGCTTCCTTTCCTAGCAAAAACACACTTGCCATAAGATTAAGTAATCATATTACATTTTGTTACTTGAAATATAACAAACTCTCAGCATTCTGTAAAACGCACACACTACTAGAGTTTTGGTAATCCTTGTAGATTTTTTCCAAAATGCAGCAAAGTACAGTTATGTAAAATCTTATAATGGTAGATGTCCTTGCCTTCACTGCTGCAGTATTCACTACTATATGGGATTTCCTGCCGTGAAGCCCATCGTCCAGCCAGTCTACCAAAATCTACAGTTGCTTTAAGGTATGCTGAACGTCGCCTATACACTCCTAAAGTAGTGTATGGCATAAAGGTGATGTTCAGGCGTGCCATAGTCAGAACTGATGGCCCCCATAGGAACAACAGTCCAAGGAAAACCAAAAAGCACCTGCACATTCAGGAAGGAAAAAAAAGACTAGGTGGATGGAGGGAGGGAGTAAATACTGCAGTGGTGAAGGCAAGGAGGGAGTGAGTAAATACTGCAGCAGTGAAGGCAAGGACATCTACCATTATGGTAAGACTTTATACAGCTGTACTATGTCCTTACATTAACTGCTGCAGTATTCATTACTATATGGGAGAGTGTTAAAGCTCAAGAAGAAATTTGGGAGGAGGAAGCAGCAGTAGAGCCTTCTAAGAAGCCATGTGCATTAGCAAAACCAGCTGTAGCTCTAGAGATACCGTCCAACTCGTAATGTTTGGTAGTTATGCACATAAATTCAAGTAGCTGCTTCAAGAATAGAATTAGTGTCTGAAAAAAAGCACCAGAAGAGGCCACCGCTCTAGTAGAATGAGCCTTTACAGAAGGAGGGTTCTCGACATGAAAAGTGTAACAAAAAGAAATGGTCTTTGAAGCCCAGGTAGAAATAGCTCGATTGGAAACGGCCAATCCTAAAGACCTAAGATGAAAGGAAATAACTGATCAGAGTTTCTGATGGCTTTGGTCTTATCCAAGTAAAATCTGAGCAGTATATGCATGTCTAAGGTATGCAGCATCCTCTCCCTGTCAGATTGTGTAGAGGGGAAAAAGTAGGGAAATTATTAGACAAGTGACAAACTCCTTAAGCACCTTGGGTGTAAAAGAAGGATAAGTACACAAGGGCACCCTGTCCTCGTGAAATATCAAAAAAGATGGACAAGCCATAAGGGCTTGCAACTCTGACACCTGTCTGGCAGAAGTAAGGTTTACCAAAAGAATGATCTTCCAAGAACAATATTAATATAGTATGAATCTTGCAACCCAGAAAGACATGATCCTTAGAAGGAGTCAGGGAAGACTTTTGTGAAGTGTACCGTGAACCCCAGAGTTTGAAGAGAAATGGTAAAACAAAGATTTTGCCAAAGGGCCTCCAGAAAGAATGCCTGAATCAGGTTATCCAAGTAAGGAAATATTTGGATCCCTTGGTTCTTCTAAAAAGCAATCACAGGAACGAGACATTTGGTGAACAACCTTGGGGCAGTAGAAAGGGCAAAGCACAGTGCTGAAAATGCCAGGAAGCACCAGAAACACAAAAACCTCCTGAAAAAGAATATATTGGAATATGGAGATAAGCTTACTTGAGATTCAGAGACACCAGAAAGATCTGAGGTAGCAAGGGTCTGAAGGAACAACATTCGAAAGGAAGGCACCTTCAGAAAGGTGTTTAGATGAGAGAGGTCTAGAAATGTTCTCAAAGTACCTTTCTTTTCTGGGCACTATAAACATTCTTGAATAAAACCCCTTCCCCCTTTGGGACGCAGGCACCTTTAGAATAGTACCCTGAGACGAGATCTCGAAGAACCTCTTGAGTAAAAAGGAAGTTGTTCCTGAGGAGGCTGAGGAATGCCCATAAAAGGAGGGCAGGAATTCCACACCATGAAGTACCCCTGACGAATGATTGGCAGAACCCAAGAATCCTGGGTGATTCGAACCAAATAGGAAGAGAGAGAAAGGTGAAGAGAAAGAGGAATATGTTTGGGAACAGGTTTATAGTCAGACACCTGGTTTGTAAGGAATGGAAGGTTTGAGAATCCATGCAGTCTGACTGGCCTTAGCAGGAGGAGCCTGTTTACCACCCTTTTTACCTTGAGCAGGAGAGTTAGATTGCCTATGAACAAAGGGTGGCTTAGAAGGGTAGTTTCTCTGAAATTTAGGCACAGAAGAAACAGAGATGTTTAACTCCTGTAAGGCCTTCCCCTTGTCCTGAAGAGACTTAAACAAACCAGCAGCCGCTTCCCCAAACAAAAGTTTAATATCCAGAGGAGCATCCAACAACTTAGCCTTAATATCATTGGGTAAAGGTTGAAGCCTAAGCCAAGCATACCTCCTCAGTACTGAACTAAATGTAGCCGCCCTAGAAGAGGTATCTGCTGCATCATAATACATCTGATAGAATGGCAAACTACTTGAGAGGAAGTCCCTAGCAAGGAAAAAGCAGAAGATTTAATCTTAGAGTCTGGAAGATCAGAAAAAAGCTGACAAGCCTGGGAAAAAAGAGCCAACACATAGCTAGATATATGGGTCTGATAATTAATAGCCCTAAAAGCTAGGGTAGCAGAAGTATAAACCTTCTTACCCAGCCTGTCCATGGTTCTGCTGTTCTTGTCAGAAGGCAGTAATTTGGTCAGAGGTAGCAATTGAGACGGCTTATCAGAGGCTACAGACACCACAGAGGGATCAGCAGCAGGACATTTGAACAAAAAGGAACAGTTCTCAGGCACCCTATAAAAGCGATCAGACTTCTTAGGAGCAGGGGGGAGAGAATTAGCTGCTTTATAGGCATTAGAAAAAAGCATCTAATAAAGCAAGCAAATCAGAAGGAATAGTCGCAGGTTTAAGAGATTCCGTCTACAGTAACTCCTAGTACCTCTTATGGATATCAGAAACCTGGGCACAATCCCACTCAAAAAATTCCATCATCCTAGAGATTGTATCTGTAGATCAATGTGTGTATGTACCTTTAAGAAGCTATCCAAGGGCTTGCACCACTGTATAAATACTGAACATGTTCAAGGTTGGCTGACATTTTGTGGTAAGCTGTAGTTGTAAGGTCTGTCTGTTAACCAGTTCATTTATATTTTATGATGCTGCTATCCATCGTGATGGTTCTATGTATTAAAACATCTAAATGAAATACCATGCCTGATTGTCATCTGTGTTGGGGAAGAATGTGAGACATGGTGTCAGAAGCAGGATATCTAAAGGACTTGAAGCCAGGATGGAGTCCAAATCTTTCAGTTCGAGATCGAGAGGTATTTAGTTGAAACTGGAGGAATATAGAGAGGCGAGTCATCCGTTTAATGTGCATACTTAGCAAAACGGGTCAGAAACGAATTTCAGATGTTAAAACTTGCTCAAAACTATTTCTTACTCACAAAATATGAAACCAGGCATACAGAATGCTCTAAACGATATTTGCATAAACCAGTATGTCTGATATTGATAAAATATTCGAATTACTACAGAAAATGTTTGAAATGAATTGCATAAAACGAATAAAATAAAAGGGAAACTGCATTTCACTAAGCACGTATTTTTCATATTAATCAAACATATCTGAGTTATTAGAAGTGTATACGGTGTTTGCATGTTTGTACAGTATTACAATAGTTATTTTGCAGAATACAGCCATTACAGAGCATAGTTCACAAGGTACAGTATTTTGAAGAATTTATTGTGCATTTGAATGTTATTACAAGCCCACAGAACAGTTTGTTCATACATAATTACAAGGGCCATATTTTCAGTGTGTTTGTACATTCTTTGTGGGCACAGCAGACAGATTTCAAAAACCCAGTGCACTTGTGTTTGCTAGTAATATTGCAGAGAACTGGAGAGTGAGCAAGAGTACATTTTCATATAGGCTACATTTTCTGATAAAGATGATTGTACAAAGGCATTTATTCTGCTTAATTTAGCTGAGTCAGAAGCCATAGAAAGGGAATATTCATTTGTGTATCCGCTTGCTGTCTGTAAAGGAGAGGAGGAAAGCCATCATATTGTTGCACAGGCTGAATCAAGGGAGGACCCTGAGTGCTTAAAATGTAAATTTCGAGAAATGTGTAATGCCCAAACAAATGTTACAATGGAAAGGCACTTGTAAGGGATCAAAAGCCTGCTGAAACTTTTGCATTATATATCACTGACTTGAGAAACAAGGCTAAAACGTGCAGATTTGGTGATTTAAGGGATGAGTTGATAAAGGACAGACTTGTAAGTTGTATTAAAGATGATGCTGTGAAATAGATTTTGCGTTGTGACAGTGATTTAACTTTAAATAAGACCATTGAGATTTGTCAGATATAAAAGCTCACAGAAAAGCACGCAAATATGTTTAAGAATGAAAACAGCTCTAGAAGGCACAGTGACAAAGCTCATGTTGATAGTATGCAGCACGTAGTTAAAAGAAACAGGCAGCAACTCTAGCCCCTGCAACCCTCACTGGTAAACCCCAGGGCTTTCCAGCAAATTACAGAGTTCGCACAGTGTCAGTGAAGCATAAGAGCGAGTCAGCAAACTCAAAGCATAGGCCCCAACTCAATTTCATTGCCAATTGTTGTAATTGTGGTGGAAATCATAAATCTAAAAGGGAAAATAGTTCGTTTTTGGTCAGCAATGCCACAAATGCAATAAATGGAATCATTTCAAAAGGTTTTGTAAATCAAAAGGACCACATTCTGTTATTAAAAGGGAACATTTTAAGAAACAAGATAATAAATTAGAGAGCTGAAGCCCTACTGTTTATGTGGATGGTGTGTCAGTGCTTCATGAAATTTGCAATGCAGTAAATTTAAGTGCAAAGAATGAAGTATTTAGTACTGTTTGGATAAATGGAAAACCCACAGAGCTCAAAGTTGATGCAGGTTCCAGGTGCAATGTTTTATGTACATGAATGCTTCCAACAGTTACATAGAATCATTATACATACCTATACACTTCTAAAAAAAAAAAATAATGAAGAAAAAAGAACTAGTAACCATATAAGCCAGGTGCAATGTTAATGTCAGCAGAAGCAGTTGCTAGTGTGTGTCATGGTGAAAGGCTTGATGTGGCAAAGTGTGCAAAGCTTGTTGCTTATGGAGGTGAAGAAATTCAAACAAGGTTCAGTAGTACTTTCATGTTACACTGCTGGGAGAAGCTACGACATTTCATTTGGTCAAGAGGCACATTCAAGTCATTATTAGGGCTCAGAGACAGTTTTGATAATGGGACTGCTTTCATTTAACAAGGAAATTCATCATCTTAGCTTGAAAGACTACTACTACTCAAATATCCCCCAGTATATTTTTTCTACCTATACTTATCTTTTAGAAGACAAATTAGGGAAGCTTAAAGTTGTGTACTCCATGAAGTTAGATCCAGATGTCAGTCCAGTTAGGCCAGCATGAAAAGTTCCAATAGCCATGCAGGACAGAGTCAAAGCCAGGCTAGATAAAATGGTGTGAAAAGGTGTGATTTGTCCAGTTGATTCTGATACTCCAACTGAGTGGTTATCTTCCATGGTGGTAGCTCATATCTCATAAGAAAAGCTCAGATGACATCAGAATGTGTATTGATCCATGAGATTTGAACAAAGCACCAAAAAGACCTCATCATCCAATGTGCACAGTCGAAGAAGTCGCAGCTTTGATGCTAAATGCGACTGTTTTTTTTTTTCTGTTTTAGATGCAAAGAGTTCATTCTGGCAAATTCAACTTAAGAAATGATTATCATTGCTCACTATGTTTAGTACTCAATTTGGCAGCCACAGATTTTTGAGAATGCCATTTATGATAAGTTCTCCAAGTGAAGGCTTTCGATGTGCAATGGAGCAATTTTTTTCTTGGTATCCCTGTGCTATTATAATAGACATACTAGTATGAGGTAATGGTAAAGCTGAGCATGACAGAAACCACAGAAGAGTTCTGGAAAAGGCACGTCAAATGAATCTTAATCTCAGTCCACAGAAATGCAAATTCAGGCAACAAGAGGTTTCTTATGTTGGTCATTTATTTACTAGTTCCGGCCTACGACCTGACCCTTCTAAGCAAACAGCCATTCTCAAGATACCAGTTCCATGGTGCACTTCAGTAATATTTTAGCACAGCCTGCACTGGTGGCATAGAGAGATAAAACCCTAACAATTACCCAGGCAGCCCGAGTTCAAGTAATGGCTCAGGCAGTTGACTGCATAGGTAGGGTAGATGGGTATTCCCATCCAGGGAGAAGGGTGGGCTTACTGGGATATACCATCAAAGATGATCCCTAGTAAGATGGAGACACATGGTGGGCATTGTCTATAGGGGACAAGGCTTGGGCAGAGTTACACAGAGATGGGTGAGATTCTGCAGTGCCCATTGCATGCCAGGTATTGAGATGGGGCATGTGCATGCAAGGGAGGTAGGGATAGGAGTTAAAACTCGTCTCAGCAGTAGTGTGAGGCTGCCACAGGTGCCTTAGTCTCCTCACCTGTCCCAGATATAGGCTAGAGTTAGTGCACGGGTGGTTAAGGAGTTTTCGTCAGATGAAGTGGAATTTGAGAGGCTGTGGGGGTGTAGTTGGTGGTCAGCAGATATTAAAGAAAAAGAAAGCAAAAAAAGTTACCTCACCGTTGACCATATAAAATACAGAGCAGTGCATCCTTGATAGATATGTAGATATGCTTGGTGTCATTTTCTTTCACACATTAATCATCATTGATAAACAGTATGTGTAAGTGTATGTCATAATGCCATGGGGGTTATGGTTGTCAAATGGAATGCACAAAAGATGCTGCGAGTACTGTTGAGTCAAGATCGATAGAGCAACCTAACCTTGCCGTCATATCTGAGACGGAAAACACCTATGCTGCTACATCTTCTCTTGTGGGTGAAGACTGAACCCCCATCACCATTTACAGGGTGTTCTCAGTATAAAATGATGCTGCCTAGCATGGGAACCCTGTTTTCTTTCTTTAGGCACTTAAGAGATTGGACTGTTTAGAAATTCCTCATGTTCAGCACCCAAGAAGCCTTCAACAAAATTGTTCTGCAGCAACGTGGTCACTAACCAGGAGATTCCTGTTTAGACTGAGCCCATAGCACTATGCTAAGGTTCATAGGTAGGTACTAGGCTATCAGCCCAAGGGCCTACGTAAGCCTAGCCAACAAGGTTCCCTGGCTTATGCCACCCAAGAAAGTTATTTTCCTGTGCCACTGTCGAGCAGAGACACAGAAGTGATCCCCGGGGTGTATTTCTATTTCCCATCCACTCATCAAGATTTTTCTTGAAGAGTGCTAATGAAGAACTTTGCTTGACATAGATGGGTAACCTGTTCCAGAGTATGGGAAGTCTCTGGGACAGGAATCTATCCCTCCAGCATGTTTTGTTTATTGTGGTGACAAGGTTTAGGTCCCTAGATCGTGTAGCTTGGAGGGATTGGGATTTAATTAGGTGTAGCATGTCCAACACCTCTGGGTTTGACATAGTTTTATATGTTAGGCAGAGATCACCTCGGAGTAGGCAATATGCTATGGAGTAAAGCTGGAGTGTTTTGAGGCAGTCAGTGTAGGGCATTTGATTGAGGCCAGTAATCCTCTTTGTGAGGTACTTTTGTGGCCTTTCCAACTGCTGCAGATGTCTTGTGAGGTACATTCCAAAAGGGGCTTTGTACTCTATAATGGGTCTAATGAGTGTCAAGTAGAGGGGAACAATGACCTCTTTTTTCCTGGATGAGAACCCTTTTATGATGAGGTGTGCCACATAGAAGGACTTCCTGACTACTGTGATGATGTGACTATCAAAGGAGAGACTACTGTCCACCTGGGTCCCAAGATCTCATCACACATTCGGTGTTAAGTAGATTGCTGCCTATGTGGTAGTTCATGGGCACAGAGTTTTTACCAAAGGGGATGAGACCACTTTTTGGCATTGAGCTTGAGGCCATGGTTCTGACACCAGGTATCTGTCTCAGCGAGGCCCTTCTGTAGGATGTCCACATCATTTGGGGACTTGACTATGGCTCCTAGTTTGCAGTCATCTGCGAACTTCGTTCGCCTGAGGCCTTCTGTATTAGCCTGTACGTCAGAGAAGTAGACACCAAACAGGAGAGTTCCCAGGATGGAACCCTGTGGTACTCCACTTGTCACTGCTTTGAGGTCAGATTTGGAGTCTGCAACTTTTACAGTGTGGGTTCTGTCAGTGAGCCAGTTGGCAACCCATGTAGTGATGTAGGAATTTATACCTAGTTTAGTGAGTTTAGCTATAATTCCAGAATGGGGGATAGTGTTGAAAGCCTTGGCGAGGTCAAGATAGGCTGTGTGAATCACCTTACCCTCATCTATGGCTTTGGTGCGTGCTTCAAAGAAGTCAATCAGGTTCAGGAGGCATGATCTGTCTTTCACAAACTCGAACTGGGTGGGATCCAGAGTTTGGAGGTTACCAATGTCTTTGTTTATGAGTTCCATGATGATACGTTCCATGGCCTTGCAGACCAGGGTCATCAAGCTAGCAGGTCGATAGTTCCCAGGATCAGTGGTGGCTTCCCCTATGTGGAGTGGGATAACTGTTGCTGTGCACCATTCAGTGGTCACAAAGCCTGATGTGAGGCTATTACTGAACATGGTGCTTAAGTGGGGAGCCATTGTTCTGAAGTTCATGTAAAATGCAGCCTGGGTTGTTGTCTGGTCCCATGGATGCTGTGTTTTTGGCTTTAGAGAGTGCAGCTTTTACCAGCGTAGTTGTGATTACAGGGACTCTGCTTTCTTCCTGTATAGATATAGGCCCTTTAGGGGGTGAGGGGTGGGTAAAGTTAGCACTGAACCTATCTGCCAGGATGTTGGCAATATCAGTTGGTTCTGTAATTTTTGTGCCTTTGTGCTGTAACTCAGAGCAGATCTGGGTGTTGCCATCGAGATTCTTGACATAGCTATAAAATGCTGTGTGGTTGTCCTTAGAATTAGTGGCGATTTTGTTTTCGTAGCTAGCTTTGGAGGATCTTATAAGGGATCTCAGCTTCTTACTGAGGCTGACCAGGGAGCTTCTCCACTCATGGGATTTTACTGTCTTTTGCAACAGTTTCTTCCTTCTGTTGTGCAGTTTGTTTATGGCAGGGGACCACCAGATTGACTTCCATTTTTTAGAGGATAGCGGCTTGGTTCTGTTTGGGATAGCACGATCCATGCACTCATGTAAGTGCTTATAGAGTGCATTTGTGTAGGATTCAGCAGTTGTAACTGTATGCATTTGTGTAGGATTCAGCAGTTGTAACTGTATTGTCCATCTGCATGGGTGTCATGAAGTTCACCACTTCTGTCTTAAGAAGCATGAAGTTGGCTTTGGAGAAATTTTTTACCATGGTTTCCTTAATGGGGGGTGGGGGCGAGATGTGGATATCAAGGGTGATTAGCTTATGGTTGGATCGGACCAATGAGGAGTTGACTTCAGCTGTGGAACACCGGTCACTCATGTTGGTAATGACTAGGTCTAGGATATTGTTGCCCCTGGTGAGGGTGTGGATAAGTTGATCCAGGGTACTGGAGTTTATGAATTCCAGAAAGGTTTGAGCTGAGGCATTGGTACACGAGTAGTTTTCCCAGTTATTAGTGGGATAGTTGAAATTGCCAATTATTAGGGTGTTTGAACCCTAATATTTTCCAGTATATTAAGAAAAGAGGAGTGGGAATCCTGGGGCATGGTGGGGGATCTGTAGCAAGCTACAATTTGGATTGCAGTTTTGCCCAGAGTTAGTTGTACTTGGATAACCTCAGATGCATTATGCTGAACAACTAGCCTGGAGGTGTGGATATCCTTAATGAATATGGACACACCGCCTTTGGTGTTTCAGTCAAGGTTATGGCCGAAAAGTGTGGTATGAGTTATAGCCTGGTAGTGCAGGGGTGCTCTCTGGAGCCTTGAACCAGGTCTCAGTCAATGCACAGATATTGATGTTCTCCATTTTAAGGAGTGCCTTGAATGAGTGCATTTTGAGATTTAGACTTCTAGCATTGAGAAGCATTACCCTCCGTTTTTGCTTGCCTGTTCCTGTTACAGTGGTGAATTTGTTATTTGAACCTTGCCTAAAAAAGGCACTGTAGCCTTGCTAACCAGTGCTTCATCCTGCAAAACTGAGGTATTTGAGAAGTGATGCTGCAGGGATAGAGAGAGGAAGCAGGAAGCCTATCTGATATCAGGATATGTAATAAACAATACAGACACACAATGTATGTGGTCTTGCCTCAATGATGTGTGGTCAGACTAAACTCTAGAACTTGTACAACATGACATGCTATAGATTTCACATACAACTCCTTTTTATAAATATAAAAATGTATATGTATACGCATGTAAATGTACATGTAAGATAGTATGCACTATGTTACATTAATCTTACAAATTTAACACTAAACCTGTGATTGGCTAATTACACTGGATGTGCAATCTCCCTTTTGGGATGGTTGTTAGTATTTTATAACTTTTTTATTAACCATGTTTTCATCTTTCTGAAGGCCACAATGTATACTTTATTGTGACATTTCTGGTTGCACTTTTTTTGGGCCTTTGTTACATATGTCTATGGTTTGTACAACTCCCCTAGAACACAAATAGTGTATGATAATGGATCGTATGCTTTACCAAATATTTCATCATCTAGTATTCTTACTTTGTGGCCAAGCTGTAAATTTGTATTTGCTGATTTTGTTTCCATATTTCCTTTACTCTAAACTTGTTTTCAGACACCAACAATGTAGTTGAAGTAGGTAATTTGCTTTTTAGTTTTCTGCCAAGGGAACTTAGACTAATAATCCTTACATATGCAATATATGGTTTGTTTTAACTGTAGCAAATATGCATCCTAGACTGTATGGAACTGGGTAGGCATTTCAGATGGCAGAACTTTGCATGTTTCTTCTAAATCAATATTCTTAGTGTAATAGTTTGTCCTTTCATTGTACTTTATGATTCCCACCTGTGAGTTGTGCAACCTTTCAGGTATTATGGGCAGTGTAATAGATAACAATCTTAAATTTGAGCAACATATTCTACAAACAATTAAAAGGACCCACTAGAAACTTGGCTCCCTTTATAGGACAAAACCGATCCAGCAAGAAAAATTCTAGCCTCATCCTGTTTGCTTCCAATGCTCTTATATGCCCAGCTATTATAAACCTAAGCTCTACACTAAAATCCAAACTAGCCTCCTGTTACAACAAAGTAGCTAAATTTGCTGTCATTACTGCAACCCAAACTCACCACTGCCAAGCATACCTCTCAATTGTACAGATTTTTGCAGAATGTCCAGATTTTTGCCTTATATTTTGGTCCGTTTTTCATAAAAGTGTGGCTTTCTGGCAAATTAATGGCAAATCATTAAAGACTGGTTGATTGTCTTTTGGCTTTTCCCGGTTAGGGGTCACAATAGCGGAACTCCTGTCTGCTAATAATTGGCAGTAGATTTTCACGAATGCCGAGGTGCCAGCTCGACATTCAACCTTCAATGAAGGCACGCCCATTTACACATGTCTTTCGAACGCCCACGCAACTGCGGGGAGGGCATGCAGACTCCACACAGAAGGCACTCCCCACACTCCAGCCAAGAATCGAATGGGAGAACTTCTTGCTATGAGACAACAATGCTACCGCTGCACCACTGCGGATTTGGCAAATCATTAAAGACTAAAGTTAGAAAATAATGACAGACATTTGAGTTTTAGACTTCATACCCTTCAGAAAATTCATGCAAATGCAAAACCTGTTATTCTATCAACTTTCTAAGTTTGTAAGAGCAATATTTAAAAAGTGTCCCTATTTGTACCACTTTTTTCATGGTTTTGTCCAGATTTCTTACTCTAAGGGGTTGAGAGATATGCTGACAAGCCTTAAAACAGCAAAACTGGCTAGAGTTTAACAACTGCATAGCATACTCTCATCTATTTTTTGCGTACTAACTGATATATTATCCAGAGCAATGCCCTTCATTATTACCCTAGATCAGTGTGACAATAAGGGGTATTGCCAGCACAGCTAGCTGGAACTTTTTAAATAATTAGATGTCACTTGTGAATAGCAAGCTGATTTATGCAAGATGTTTGTGTTACAAATGTATTAGAACTGTATATCGTGTGTATATCAAACTGATTTGCACAGATGTTTGTGTTGAAAAGGTATTTGTA
This sequence comes from Protopterus annectens, assembly GCF_019279795.1. Lineage (NCBI taxonomy): Eukaryota > Metazoa > Chordata > Ceratodontiformes > Protopteridae > Protopterus > Protopterus annectens. Next base: position 863,980,336 of record NC_056731.1, on the reverse strand, counting down.
AAGTGCTTGTGATTGAAATGTATCCACATTGTGCCCTACTGGATAGAACTGAAATGTACATGCACTATTGTAACTGTTTAAATGATATGTTTTAACAGAGGAAACTGAAAGGTTACCCTCAGTCCAGCAAACTTTAAAATATAACTGAAATTAAATCACTTTACGGGCTAGGCTATTAAGATGCTATGTCATAGATAGGTTTCAGTGCAGCCAGAAACACAAAGTCAGTACCAGGAACCTTTCTTTATTGTCTTTCAGGTGAACTAATTACTACTCTGGAAGCTTGGAGGTATGAAATTGTTTTATAACATCCAGCACCTGCCACAGATCTGAGCAAAAGCCCTTGTGTGTGTATTTTTACAGGTAGGTGCTAAATACTGCCAGCTTCCAGCAATGGGGGGTTGCATGGGAACTAGAAGTCAGATAACCAGCAATAATGTCATTCTGCAAGCTATCCCAGAAGTAATATTTTAGATATTATTTTGAGAAGTCTCTTAATGAGACTGAGCATTCTGTATTCTGACTTGGACCTTACAAGAAGGACCATTCCCCACATCATCTGCCTTGCTCTATTAAGTAAGTAGGGAATAGGAATTTTCTTAGATTCAGTCAGGAATATAGCGAAGCTTAGTTTAGATATTGTTTTTCTTTATTTCTCTGAGTCTGTCCTTCAATGGTATTTTAAATATTTTCTGTGATTTTGAACTCTGATGTCACTGTGAATATATACTTAGTATTTTCTTGTGCTTTTATTATTATTAAATATATTTAAACCTTATCATTGTGGCTGATCTCTGTAGAGATATTTAAGTGTTGAGACTATTTGTATATGTATTTGGTGACACTGTGTGGACCACTCCTAATAGCCTTGCTCTTGGTCAAACTACCATTTGTATTAATATTAATTTTACTCAGTATATTGGGTACCTTTGTAAGGGCCTTAAGGTAGCGGGCAGGAGTGTCTGGTGGTGGTGGTAACTACCTTATAATCTGGGCAGAAGGGGGCATAGCTAGTAAACCTGTACCAGCCTTTCCCAGGTGTGTGTTTGTGTAAATCAAATCTCCAAGAGTCTGTGTGTCAGTTACTTGGGCAGGGACATGAAGCACTGGTTGGATAGAGAGGGTGCTGGAGGTCTTGGACACTCAGCTGAGATCTCAACTCTATAGCTGTGCCAATCTTATTGGGGATTTGGAGAAAGGGGGGAGAACCCACCCCCAGACTGACTGTGTTCCCCATGTGCTCTTAAGGGAAATTGTGCTTGATGCAGAGAGCTGCATCTGGAGATATTGTGTGTGTACCTGTTATCATCTCTTTGAACATTCCCCACAGGTGCTAGTGGTGAGAATTGAGACTCCTTGATTACTGACCCAGGTTTGGTGGGGTATCACAACCCCCACAAGGGACCTCTGTTCTGATAATAAATTTCTGCTAAGCACTACTAAAGCAAATAGTTCATTGAGGGATCACTATACTCCTGTTACATCTCCAAACTTTGGAACACCATCTCTACACAAGTAAAATGACGAACAAACTCCTAAGCTATAAAACCCAGCTCAAACAGTACCTTACCTGATCCTGATCATGCTCATGTTCATCACCAGGCTGAGACCCATAGCACAAACTTGTTATTACTTATCACTAACTTTTGCCCGCTTCTGCTTAAATCATTACACTCCTAACAACTTTCCCTCCTGCACTTGAATCAATACATCCCTTTTCACTCCCCACTTAAACACTTTTCCTCTTTCTCTTTTCTAACTGCCCCATCCACCAGTCTAACCCTTTTATGCATCCCATGAATACTTAAGTTATAAACCTTCTAGATACACTAATTTGGAGCAGGCAGCCTAAACAGAACTGATCCTATACCATGCTCTGTTAGTCATTTGATATTACCATTATCCTCCCACTCACTACTAACATCTCCCCTCCCCTTCTACATAATTTTTAACTTACTTTATTACAATTCTTGAACTCTTTACAAACCTATACAGTACTAAAATCTTTCTTCCTACATAATTTTATTTCTTCATAATATGTCAAACTCATTGCAGACCTTTCTTTACTGAAATGTAAGAACACTAAACATCTTTACAGCAATGTTTTCCCTTCTGCATTATCAAGCCATTTACTTCCTGCACGGTTTTATAGCTAGAAGAACTATATAGACTTATAATTGTTGATATAAATACTTTACTTTATATACCTGCCTTGTAATTATGTTTATTTTTTCATAAGAAATGTAACTGCTGTTTTTCTAAGAACTGTCTGAAATTCTTTTGTTAACATAAATGTACAGTGATGGAGCTTTTTCCCCCCAAGCCTCCATTGAAAAGAGGCTTTGCCCCGTTTGACTTTCCTGATCAACAAAGACAAATAAATAAATATTAGACTTCCTTCTTGACTGGGAACAACTTTGTCAGCTTTGAACAATTAAGTCCTAAACACAACGTATTACTTCATTGAAAGAAAAAAAAAATAAGACTGAATTTCTTTCTTTAGGCCACTTTGCTCAGGTCATCCTTTCATTATAACTTTCATAATTGCATTTCATGAGTCGGTGTTAGTACATCTTTGAATTTCTTTTCATTTTAATTCTGTCATTGGTAACTGTGGAATTACCCAAAGCATAGCTATTTTTTAATCCAACAATTCATGCATCGGCATCTGCTATGCATAGTTCTGTGCATGGTCTGTATTTTACTTTCACTTTTTACTTTTGTAAGTTAAGTAACATTCTCTGGATTCTAAGAGGTACCTTGTAGAAAACTGTGTGTATGCTTTGCAAGGGTTTATGGTCTGTTTCCCTTTGACCTTCTTTACTATACACATATTCATGAAATTTAGTCCACAAAAGCATTACACTAGGAATGACACAGGCAGGTAAAATCTGTTATAGTTTATTCCACAAATAAACAAGGATAAGCGCTATCACAGAAAATAAAAACTCTGCTTCATCAGATCCACCATATTCACGATAGAAGCAGCTTAAATACTACATAACCTACCAATCATGAGCTAAATTGACTCACACACCCTTTTTCATTTAAAGGTGCAAGTACATGCAATGAAAGACATATTGTAAAAAACGTTCATATATAACAAAGGCGTTTAAAATATTCACCTAAACAACCTGTGAGCTTTCAGTACGGGTTTAAGAGGGACATTCTCATTTAGTCCCAACCCTTTGTGCGCTTGCATTCTAATGACTCAAGTTCCACAGTCTCTGTATGATTCCTGATGTCACCCATTCTCAGGGTTTCAAAAATCCTATCAATATCTCTAAACTTGAACTTATGCTAAGCTCCCTTCTCCACTACATTTTTGCTAGAGCATTTGGCATGTACTTGATATTAATGGAATAAAGGTGTTGACTTATATGCTCCTTAAACCTCCGATTGCTCTTCCCCACATAGAATGAAGAGCATGTGACACAGTGCGCTAAGTAAATAACACCTTTAGTGTCACAGCTAGCAGAGACTTTAAAATTAAATCTCTTGCCATTATCAGGGTTCATAAAAAATTATCTCTCTCAATATATGTGCAATATTTACATCCTCCACTTGGAAATGTGCCATTTCTTTCGATCCCATCTCTACTCTCCTTAACTCTATCGGAGTAGCAAAGGAGCTGCTTAAGATTCTTTTTATTTTTAAACACAAAGGCAGGTTCATTACCCACAATAGTCCTAATCTTCTCATCCATTAACAGAACCGGCCAATGCTTCTTAATAACAGCAGTAACATCATCACGTTACTGCAATATGTTATTGGTAAGCTGAAGCGTCTAAGTGGTTCCTCTTTCCGTTCTAAGTTCTCTTCCCTATACTTCCTAGAGAAGTATGGTTGCCCTCTATCAGATCTAAGATGGTGACTAGCATTAAGTCCAACCTCCACTTCCCTGCTTTTATATCCCCTCTCCTTAAAATTATGTTCTAAAACAGCCAATTCATCCTGGAGCCCAGCATCTCGAGCATTAAGTCTAGATGCTTGCATGCCCTGTCCCTTAATGATATTACGAAATACGGTACTTATATATTATCACAACCACTTTTTCAAGGTAATACCGCTCGCTTCTCCGTGCGCAGATGTAGACGGTCATGCTGCCGTTATGTCAAGAAGTGTGTTTTCCTTCATGTTGAAAGGTTGTTTTAGGCAGGGGTATCATGGGAAATGGTGCAGATCATGGTTTTGGTGTACTTATGCTGTTTTTTGCGCTCGCCACTTCTTGATCGCTGATGCACTGACGAGCCGTCGGAATGTACTCCTCGCATGTCAGCGCTGATAATGGCACCAGTAAGAAGGAATAAAAGGATATTAAGGCTTGTCACCGCATTCCCTGCCATCACCTTTATTAAGGAACTATGCTGCACAACAAAGTTTGACAGCTTTGTTCCCCCCCCCTTTTTTTGGTCTCTTCTCTTTTTTTATAGCTGTCAAGAAGTAGTAGACAAGTGGACAACTGTCAGCATGTGAGTCTGTTACATTAAGCGGCTCGCGGCGTGAGAGATGGAATGCGTGTTACACAAAAGTGCTGTGGAAAAATGTATCTCCAGTGACATGATGTCGGGGAAACGGCATAGCTTGAAACAAGCAGTCATTCCTCACATGTCATACCGCCTTTCCTACCTAAACAAGGCTTTTTAATAAAGTTAATGTTGTCAATGTGATCCTGTACATACTTACAGTTAAATCAACCCAGCAGGAAGCGAGCAGTATTACCTAGAAAAAGTGGTTGCGATAATACATAAGTACCCGAAATACATATGAGGGGTGCATACTAGTCCTATGTAGGAGGGAGTTCCTATAACACTCCTTCCATTATAACATGGTGTCAGATGTCATATCTGGTAGTCCAACAACCTTCACGTCCAGGAACTCTACCTCATCGGGTGAATATTTGATTGAAAATTTCAAAAAGAAAGTGGTACTATGTATATAATCCAGAAAACATAGTAACTCTTCTTCATCTCCCAGCCACACAAACGTCATCAACAGACCTATTATATAGGCTAATATACTTAAATAATCTATTTCTTCCATTCAGCAGATGCTCATTCTCCCATTGGACCATGACCATATTGGCATAGCTATTGGCACAGGATGTGCCCATATGTACGCCAGAGGTCTGAACATAATAGGCTCCATCAAACAGCAAAACATTATTTTCGAGTATTACCTCAAGGAAGAGACAAATCAAATCAATCAGTTTACCATCATACCCACTATGTTGCTTCAGGTATTCACTAACCAACTCTATGCCATCCCTATTTGGGATGACAGTGTTGAGTGAATTCACATCCATGGTAGCCATTAAACATGGTTGTTTTATAATACCATCATGCACATGTTCATGTAGATTCCCAAGGAACTGTTTGGAATCTCTTAATACTACTGTGGAACCATTTAACACTGGTCTCAATAACTTCTCAACAAAGATAGACAGTAGAAGATAGTTTTTTTAAACCCTAAGAATGGGTGACATCAGGAATCATACAGAGACTGTGGAACTTCAGTGGATTGTTAGGATGCAAGGACACAAAGGGTTGGGACTAAATGAGAATGTCCCTCTTTAACCTGTATTGAAAGCATGCAGGTTGTTTAGGTGAATATTTTAAATGCCTTTGTTATATATGAATGTTTTTTACAATATGTCTTTGGTTGTATGCACTTGTACCTTTAAATGAAAAAGGGTGTGTGAGTCAATTTAGCTCATGATTGGTAGGGTATGTAGTATTTAAGCTGCTTCTGTTGTGAATATGGTTGATCTGATGAAGCAGAGTTTTTATTTTCTGTGAAAGCACTTATCCTTGTTTATTTGTGGAATAAACTAAAACAGATTTTACCTGCCTGTGTCGTTCCTAGTGCAACGCTTTTGTGGACTGTATTTATACATTTTTTGGCTGTTTGTTGCACTTGGTTTGCCTGAGTTGTGCGTAGCTGTGTTTCTGTATTCATTAAATTTTTAGACCATGCACTGTTGCTAACAGCTACTTTTCTGTCTGAACATTTCTTTTGAGCATCTGTACATGCTTTTGGCCTGTAGGTAACTGGTCTGTTTTGCTATAGAATCTTACATTTTTTTCTATCTGCCATCTACTTCAAACACAACTGGCTTATGCACATTCTGGTATTTCACTGTTGGTGCTTCTGTAAGTAATTCATTAAGCATTTCCGATCTTTTTTTATTCACAGGTCTATTCCAGTGCTGTATCTTGCTACAACAACTTTCTTTGAGGTATATTTATCTCAGACATATTAGGTTTAAACTTTAGTAAAGTACCGTATAAGCCACTATAATATGTGCTTATCTTCTGGCTTTGGTAGTGTCACAGTTGTTTTGACTTTTTCTGACATTAGAATATGACCCAAGTATTTTAAACTTGCACTCATTTCACATTTGCTTTTAGTTTCACTGAAATTATGTCTTACTCAATGAGGCAGCTTTATCAGTCTCTTATCATGCTTTTAATATCTGATGTATACTAATAGATCATTACACCTTTCAAACTTTCAGTTACTTCTGAAACAGCGTAGAATACCTCTGATGCCCATGAAGCACCAAAAGAAAGTCTAAGGAATATGTAACTTTTGTGTGGCTTATTACAATTTCAGAATTTGGAAGTTTTGTCTTTTAGCATCACCTGTCAGAATTCCTGTTTTGCATCTAGTACTGAAAATAATTTTGCACTTGACATTCTTGAAACTGTTTCCCCAACTGTGTTCATAGCTCAACATGTAGCACATTTAATCGGTGTTGGAAGATCAGAAGGCAGTGGCTTGTATTTCCACACCGAGTGCTTGGATTAATTTTCCAGTACTGACACTGCAGTGAAGCATAAAGTGGGTATTGCACTTCTAAGTGTGTCATCCTTCAAATGAGATGTTAAGCTAACGTCCAATTTGTCTGAACTGGTGGTAACTCAGCTGAGTGTAAAAGATCCCATGGCACTTCTCGGAAAAAGTGTAAGGTTGCTTTATTTGTATATTAGTCACAAATATTTTCAACGTCATACACATACAATTTAGATACTTTTTACAATTTCATCAGTAATACAGCACAGTTTTAGTGCATGCTTCCATTCCAGTTTCCTTATTTTTCATATATCCTCCTCAATGCTTTTTCCACAACCGTTTTCCTATTTCTGCCGAAATCATCTTTGTCCCTTATATTTTTTTAAACAATAATTCTTTACACCTTATTTTCCACAATACCCAGATTGTAATAAATATTTTATGCCATTAATGATATTTACAATGCAGTATCATTTCCATATTCATTTCCCCTGAAACCTTCCCAACTATATACATTTTAAAACTTTTCCAAAAAAGACTTATTCATGTTACATTCTATAAACAATGTTTTGCAGCTTCCTCTGCCTTACAGTCATAACACATTCTTTCTCCTTTTAACTTGTCTTTTTTCCCTTAAGAACTAACTTGTTTAAAACAATAATACAAAAAGTCCCCAACTTCACATAAATCTTCAAACATTTTCCTTTGTTTTATTACATTTCTTACATCATCATCTCCCCTTTCCCATTTTCTACATGTGGTTGGGGTGCTATCTCAACTGTTGCCATCTCTTTTGATTCAATGCAACTCTCATACCTTCTTCGACAGTCATGCCTGACTGTTGCAGGTCTTCTCTCACATAATTCATTCATCTGTTTGATGGATGCCATTGTTTCATCTTACCTTCTTCTTGTCTAACCAAATCTTCTTTATAAGATTGTCTTCTGCTTTCATGCACATGTGGCTGAACAACTGTACTTTGTTCTATTTGACATTCTCAGCAATTGGAGCTACTTTGGCTTCTACTTGGATGTCATTTCTTCATCTGTCCCACAGTGTGCATCCTACCACCAGTTTCAGACACTTCATTTCCATCACTTCTAGCTTCCTCATCTCCTCTGGCTTCACTGTCCAGGTTTCTCTACCTTACAGTAGTACTGGTCACACCACTGTTTTTTACACCTTACTTTTCGGCTTCTTTGGCATTCTTTTGTCATATACTACCCCTGCCACTCCATGCCATTTGGTTATAGCATCTCTAATTCTAGCTTTGACCTCCTTACCTTCTCCTCAGCCACTCCTCTCAGGTATTTGAAGCTCTTAATGTGTTCCACTATTTTCCCTTTTATCCCAGTTCTCATCTTCTCATTTCCTCCATTTGATGCTTGTACAATTGCCTTATCTGTACTCAGTTTTGCCCCATGTGCCTTCAGTTTTGCATTACATCCCCCATACATTTGCTTAAGTTCTTGTTCAGAGTACACCTGCATTACCAGATTGTCTGCATACAGCAGCTTTGTTGATCTGTTCCTACGATGTGTTTGCTAATGAAGCCCATCACCAATATGAATATCAGTGTGCTCAGAGCGGAACCCTGATGCACACCTACTTCCACAGGGAACTCCCCTGTGAGCCCAAACACTGTTCATAATTGTGTCACTGGATACTTCTACATAGCCTACACTAATTCTGCCAATGTTTCTAGGACTTCAAACCATTGCCCACATCAGCTTTCTTGAGACCTTGTCATACGCTTTCTCCAAGTCTAGGAATGCCCAATGTTACTCTTTAATGACTAAAGTGCTTACCTTAGAAACACAAGATGCAGGGGTTGATTCTCACATGGGGTAATTGGCTGGGCTTAAAATGACCCATGAGAGCAGTTAGCCTAGTACTACTCGATGAACCTATGAATCTAGCTCCTTCCCAACTGTCTGTCTCACTGCAAACATTATGTCAGTTGTGCTGCATCCTGATCTGAATCTAAGGCGCTTGTCTCCTGTCTTACTTTCTAGTGCTGTGTCCAGTCATTTATCAGTCACCCTCCCCAGAACTTTCATGCAGTGCTAAAAAGTTTAATATCTCTATACTGCCCACAGTTGTGAATGTTCCCTTTGTTCTTGTACACTGGCACTAGTATGTTTATTTTCCATTCATCTGGGATATATATTTCTTTCCATACTGTTATGAGTACTCTCAGGAGCCATTTCTCCCCTGAATCACCCAACATATTGATCATATCTGCCGTGATCTCATCTGAGCCTGCCGTTTTTTTCTCACTTTATTTTCCTTAGTGCTATTCTTACTTCTTCTAAGGTGGGCAAGTTTGGAGATTGACATAATAGTTAAGTTGCTTACCTCACAGACACACAGTACAGGGTTTAATTTTCACCTTTGAGAAATTGGCTAGGTTTAAAATGGCTCACATATCTGCTGCGACCTCATCTGAGCCTGCTGTTTTTTTCTCTGACTTCATTTTCCTTAGTGCTGTTTTTACTTTTCTAAGGTGGGCAAGTTTGGAGGTTGACATAATAGTTAAGTTGTTTACCTCACAGACATATGGTACATGGTTTAATTTTCACCTTTGGGAAATAGGCTAGGTTTAAAATGACTCACAAGGGTAGCTAGCCTCATACTTACTGATTACTATTACTTTTCTTCTTTCATCGTAGGCTGTGTCTGGGTCAGTACAGCTTCTGTGGGGTTTTCTTCAGAAACTGCTGGAAGTACTCCTGTGATGTAAATGTGTTATCACATTTCTATCATCACCTGATAAAGTTGCTTCATGGATATACAAGAAAAAAAAAATTAAATAGTTTTATCATACCATTCATTCGCTTTTTCACTACATGCATCAATTTTAATTTTCATAATTTTATTTACATATTCATTCTTTCCATGATCTCTTTTTATCCCTTTTTTTCTTTTTTGCTTATTGTATCAATTTTCCATTATTCAACATTATTGAATTCTCATATTTTATATGTATTCTGGAATTGCTGTACAAAAGAAATATGTGCTATTCCTCAACATACATTTTGATCACACCTTCCAAATATAGAACCTATTACCTGGCAATTTTATCTTTTACATTTACCTCAAAAAAATTAAATCACTTCATCTTAGAACACTCATCATTATTTTTACCATGATAAAATTTTATATAACCAAAAATGATGCTCACTAACAACTTTAACTTGGTCTAAATTTATTGAACTAATTCTTCTTCATCAGTCTTGTAAAACACCTATACACTTTCAAGCATGGAAACTAATTTTAAATATTTTACTCTAACTTTTACCTTCTCCCTTCCAACCTCATTTATCTCTATCCCCCGGATTCATGAAGCTCGGCGCAAGGCCGGTGTAAGGCCTGCGCCGGCTGTGCGGCGTATATATGGTGTAGTAGCGCCATTTGCATATTAATGAAGGTGCGCTGCCACCACATCCACATGCATAGGACACATGCGCGAGTGTATGGGGCGTTACTAAGCTGCGCCCGGAGGCATGTCAATGTCGGCTGTCAATGAGCAACCTAAACTGCTGAATATTATAGTCCGCCTGCAATAGTAATCACACCTATCAGTGTCCGTGGATAATGAAACGTATGCAAAGCATGCAAGACAGTTCCCGGCCACACAAAATGGAGAACCAAACAGAAATGCACGCAACACAATATGAGTTACCGTCCATGGAACAAATGATATTTAAAATCGTGTGTCCGTAATGTACTGCACTGTCAGTAGTTATACCCAGTGGAAGTGAAGCGCATCATGTCAGCGTGCCGCCAATACACACGTCTAGCCCCATGGGCATGGTCACCAGCAGTCCCACAGTGGTAGTGATAGTACACAGCTGGGCAGTTGTGGCTATATAACAACTGTAAAGAAACCTGACAGTCCAAATTGTATACCAAACACACACAAACATATGTATATTAAAATGTGCTATACACATGAACAGGAACGTAACCGGCACATACACATAGGATGCTATATGCGGAACCGGGATATCCAAAAGCAGAACCCATGCATGCAAATGCAATACGCAACAACCCCTGTATAGCACATAACCCGCACCCATGTCCGAATGTCCACCAAATCCAGCTACCAGCCTTGCACAGCCGTACACCTACACATAGCGAGTATTCCCCATATGTAGTAGGAAGTATCGTCCTAGGCAGTGTCAGGATTGCAAATATGTATCCCACGTTTGTAAACATCCCATCACAGTTACGTAAATCCAAATGCCCGCGCGTTCATGTTTCGGCAAACTGTGTGTACATCCCGCGTGGGATAAGTAACCTGTTGAAACCCCAGAGTTGTTTACACGCCACGGTGTCCAGTACTGTACACATCTGGACAAAACATGTATGTGTAGTCATGGTACTGTTCAGTGTCTACACAGACATGCAAAACATACTACGCAGGATGGAACAGCTGTCCACCATGCAGGTCTCCCCACTAGGGTTGCCACCTGTTCAGATGCCCAAGGTGGGACATCCCATGTAGAAATGTGGGAATTTGCAGGATAAAACATACCCCCGGCCAGTGCAAAGGACAGAATTACACTTGTTTGCCAAGATAAAAGCTTATGTCATAGCATGTGAATAGCTTATGCTAACCCAAATAATAGTTATGTGTTTCAGATACAAAATACCTGTATCAAGCAACTATTAAAGAAAATAAGAAATATACCTGTGTCTTAAAATCACAGGACACTTGCCATGTCTTAGGTGTTGTCGCAGGACACAACTGTCCAAAGTGGGACTTCCCCTCGCAAAGAGGAAGAGGTGGTAACCCTACTCCCCACTGAATTATCGACAGTATATATTCAACCCAATCACATACCGACACCACCACTCAACCTATTACAGCAACAAAATCTGGACAAAGCCTAAAATGACGGGTGGAAAAATAGGGATAGATGTAAGTACTGCTCTCACAAACTTCAAAAGTTCACTGAATAATAGTATGTACATTAGCATGAAATGTTGTGAAGGATGTGGGCGTAGTCCCCGAGTATTACAGAGGTCCGTACATTCTTACTGTAACAAACCTTCACATATGTTTACTGTACTACTGCATACCTGTAGTTAATTCATAGCTAATTCATGTCCAAAATAATAATCCTCATATGAATGAATACAGGAAATAGTCAAATGTGAATTTGAACACCACTCACCGTGGATAATGTATTGTAACCATCCCCACCCATATTATGTATTGCCAACATTATAAGCTGCTGACAGGTGCCCAAACACCTGTGCCTGTAAACTCAAGTAAAATAATGTGAATGGGAACACCAACACCGTGGATTATGTATTGTAACTACCCCCACCCATATTATGTATTGCCAACATTATAAGCTGCTGACAGGTGCCCAAACACCTGTGTCTGTAAACACAGACAAAATGTTTAAAATGGACAAAGTCTGTCCATGTGCTTTGTCTGACATTTGAACACGGTCAGGTCAGTTCCGTTCACCAGGCGGACAAGCCTAAACCCAGATCACCACATGAACACCCTGACAATTAAAGACTTGTATGTGTCAGGACTATAAGCCTTAGGGTTCTGAATATCCCTGCAGTGATGAAATATGCAGCTTGGGTCCAGAGCAGTAGGGAATAGGGAATGTGTAATATGTAGTACCGCATTTTTCCCAGCAGGAGAATGGATGCCTGTGTCGTAAGTGAAGCGGTGAGGCATATGTTAATGTAGCTATGTACTATGGGTATGCATATAAATGAGTCAGAACACCAAACGTATAGTGGTTACAGCATCCGGCCAATGTGAATGCAGTCCCGGTTCAACTACGACTACAGCACATATAATGTTAAAGTGTAATGAATGCGTCTGTGCTGTACAGACATTTAAATATGTAAAGGTGAACATGTGTTTTGCATATGTCCGTTAACCGGATTACAGATATTTTACTGGTACTGTCACAAGTAATAAAGCCCATGTAAGCACAAAGACTTAGTAAACATATGTAACCCACAATAAGGATATGCATGTGTGCCTGTGCATAACCCACAATAAGGAAATGCAAATGCGCCTGTGCGTGTGTAATCCGCTCACAGCATAGCAAATGAATGCTGGTTTCTAAACGTAATGTCTATATATGGATATATACATTTGTGTATAGATATATATATCCACAGACTTAAACTAAATAAATATATGAAATAAAGAATGTGCAGACATATATATATATATATATATATATATATATATATATATATATATATATATATATATATATATATATATATATATATATATATATACACTCAAACACATACAACATCAATTGATATATACCTAACAAACATATAAACAAATGTCCTCGTAGATATAACACATGTACATAAATAGGTTACACCATAGCTAGTATGGATACACATAACAGACATGCAATTAAGGTAAATACACTGCTGCTCTCAAAACTACTGCCCGGAAAGTATCAGTGTGCCAGATCTGTATGTCCTACTCTTTAAACATGGATATAGGTGTCCTTTGCAGGACTCCAAAAATAGTGAATCTATAAACGCACTGTCCTGTAATGATTGCTGCAAAGAAGTGTCATCCACAACTACAGTATAGCTGTACATGCAACAGTAGCTTGTGCAAGTGTAATAACACATGGGTTGACAGAATGTAAGACATATGTACCGACATGCGGAGAGTGGATAGTGCTTAGAAGTGTTGTCATACTTTATTATCGCTCACATTAAATATGTGCTATGACTACTGTGGAGGGGTGTCAGGTCTGGGAATCATGGGTATGCAATAATGGGCCTAGGTGCCTAGGTGTTGGTTGGCACAGATTTATGAGGTCCGCCCCATGGGAGTGATTAATATACCTATGTGGGTATAGCAGACGCCTCTAACTTCCTAAAATGAAGAACCCATCTACTGGATATCGTGTAAACTATTGGGGAAAGACGTAGGGAGTTATATTAGTGTTGTGTAAGCGATTATCATGGACGCACATGCGTGCGAATAAGATGGTAACCATACCTCTCAATCAGAATAAGACATCTGGACAAAGGCATTTTAAAATAAGTACAAATAGGGAATATCTCAAATATTCCTCTTACAAAGTCAGAACGTTGATAGAATAATGGATCAGTCAATAGTATGAATGTTTTGAGGGTTATTAATTGTAAACAACAAATGTCTGTCATTATTGTTTAACCCCACAGTCCCAAATGACTTCCCACTAAATTACCAGAAAGGCACAATATTATTAAAAAAGGAACAAAATCAGACGTCTAAGTTCGGGACATTTACCCAAAATGTGTACAGTTGAGAGGTATGAAGGTAACCCTGACCTAAATAAATGTACAGAACTAGTGCGATTAGGTGGACAGGTGTGAAGAAAGACATGATGACAAATGACAAAATATGTATAAGTCAAAAGCATGTACCTCGACAAATCTGGATGAATACTAATGCCCTGTGATAGTCAATGTGGAAGGTTAATAGAAACAGCATAAATGTGTCCCTCAGGGTGCTATGCAGTGTCCCCAATACAGTGTTCAGTCTCCCACACACGCATGTGAGTTCTGCCACTGACGGAAAGTGCAAATACCGGCGAACACATAAGGTAGATGATAGCAGAATATGTTTTGATCAGCACCTGTTGGCTTTTGTGAGGAACACAACACTCTGGGCGGGTGTGTCCTACAAAAGGAATGTAATGGCATCTGGCCTGTGATTTCTCCATATATTGTGTGTAGTGGTGTAATAAAATGACATATCTTGTATCAGAAACAGATACATGTTATAGGAAACAGTATCATCGACTATACCACTACAAGACAAATCTGAAGGTATGAAAAGTGCTGAAGTAGTCAGTTTAGTATTGACCGCAGGTATGTGTGGACTTGTCAAATGTCCCAGCTGTACATATAGTTCCTATAGGGCTGTCACCTCTACAAATGATGAAAGTGGGAGGTGCTCTGTAGAAATGACAGACGTAGCAGGTCAAAACATACCTACAGCCATGCTTACTCCACAAATAGACATATTAGCACACATCAAAGCTTAGGCCAGGATTCACGAAGCTTTGGTCAGTGTACGAATAGAGTAAGAGTAGAGCAAGGCAAGATGTCCACCTTGCTATTCAGCAATATCCTGTAGGGGCGTGTAACACAGCCCCTCAAACGAACATTGCACGGACAATGTTAGGATATGCAAATTACCCCATTTGTAGGTGAAAGCTATGCAAATGATGTAAAATATGTGAGACATGAAACAGTAAGCTGTCCGTGCAAGAGTAGAGGTATGTGCAGAAATGTACACGGATGTTAACTGAGTAATGTTCTGCAAGTAGCTGAACGGGGCAATGTCATCTGCAAATAAAGGATGGTTTATGTGAAGAAGCATGCCAATGGCCAAATATAAGGCCAGTGGCATGTATACCCATTGGAAATTAATAAAACTCTAGTTGTCCTCCCCCGATCTCCGGTGTTTAAGCATAGCGCAGTGGCGTGAGTACGCGCTGTGCATACAAAACAAGACAAATATGTAAAATATACATACAAATTGTAATGTCAGTTAAAAGTTATTGCGTCATGCAGGTGAATGGCAAGCTGAAGACAACATGGCTACTGAGTAGTGGTTGCTATGTGTGGAAGCGCACACTCAGAGATGTAACCAAGCATTAGTAGGCAATCCTATGCAATTGAGGCTGAGGATAGTGAAGCACAATTTGTCATGCCATATGGGCCAAGCCTCTACAGTGTAAGAGTAGGTTAAGGGGACTATCAGTGTAGAAGATAGGTGACATCATGAGTGTGTATGTATAAAACACTGTAATCTTATTGGAGCAGTGTGTCACATGTCTGCTGTCAGTGACTCATCAGTGGAAGAGGCGTGTTATGATTTATCCTAGGTAAAGTCAGTAAACTGATGGTGTACGCCATGGATATCACTGAAGTTCCTTGCAAACCTGGTGAAGTGTGTTTGCACCCGTGCAAGCCTGTAAGCCCGAGTAAGCATGTGTGCATGTGTGTCAGCCCGTGTGCGCGACTTGAAGAACGAGTAAGCTACTGTAAGATTGTTGAAGCCCGTGTAATGTTGTGTAAGCCAGTGTAAGTGTTTGTACGCATGTATAAGCCTGTGTGCGCACGTGGAAGCGGATATGCACTTTACTGTGCTCCTATGCGTGGCGCCGCTCACTGTGGACACAAATAGTGAAAAGGAAGGTAAACAAATAGCAGTAAGTTAACCAAGGAGAACTACCACAGCTATCAGGTGAAAACAATCAGACTGAGTATATTACACAGCCAGTACAGTAGGCCAGCACAGCACGTACAGCTCTACAAACAGTAGTCCACCATGTTTATCTCAGACACACTGCAACACTGTAGTATACTAAGAGAAGTGCAAAATGTAAAAGCTTAACTGAGACAACATAATGTTAGGGGCTGCCATTGCTATTATACGTCAACATATGCAACATGTGCAGGGTTGTGCCAATGTGAATGCTGCTCAGCATCACACAGTGAGTAGACGGAGAGGAGTGTGCAGCCACAGGGTAACCTACCAGGGGCTACATGAGCTGGAGATAGCAGAGCGCTATAGAGTGGACAGAGACCTCCTGCAGAAGATTGTGGATCTGTGCAGGCCATGTCTCACACACAGAACCAACAGAGGGAAACCTATCCCAGTGGAAACCAAGGTATGTGTTGCCCTAAGGATACAACAGGTACCTTCCAGAGATCAACTGGTGATATGATGTGGATTTTACAAACATCAGCATCCAGGGTACTGCACCAGTTCATGAATGCCATGTCAGCACATGTCAGTGATGATGTATATATCCCCAATTCCCGTAAAGTATTGGGCAGCAATATGTGTCGTTTCCACACAATAGTGGAATACCCTAAGTACTGTGTGCAATACACTGCACGCACATATGCATCAAAGCACCAGCCAGTGAGTGTGATAGGGCCTACATCATCCACAAGGGCTTCCCCTCCATGAAGTGGCGGTTTGTGTGTGATGGCCAGCCCGTAATAATGAATGTGTGTGCTGGATGCCCTGGAAGCTGCAATGCTTCCGATATGTGGCATCTGACGCAGCTGTACAAACCATTTGGCAATGGGGACAACCCTCATGGTCACCTAGTGGGGGATGCCAGATGTGCAGTTCAACTGTGGCTGATGACACACATCAGAAATGCACACACACATGAACAGGAATGCCATAATGAGGCACACGCACATACAGAAACCTTACTCTAGCATGTGTTTGTGTCGCTCAAGTCACAGTTCTGGTGCCTGGACACATCTGGTGGAGCATTACCGCACTTGTCAACTACATGTATCAGAATTGTCTGTGGCCTAGGTCATCTGTGTCGCACACACACACACTTGACCGTTTATATACATAGTGTGAGTGACTGTTCATGTATGTGTAATACTGCAGAACAGTTCAAACACAGCAAAGTATGTCAATAATGGACATTCATCATAATTGTACAACCACCTTGGAGGATATGCATGCAGAACTCTCATTGCATATGTGATACAGTGATGTACTTCACAATACCATTGTAAATGCAAATATCAAATGACAAATGACATAGCACATATCTATATGTACACATTGTTACCCATTATACATATTGGGGTGTAATACCTATGTGTTACTTTTGGTAAAGTATGTGTAGTAAATGTGGATAACTGACTCTGTTTAGCCTTATAGGTGTACAGCATGGGTTGGATAACACGTATCTGTTTGTATGATACCCTTGTGTAGACTAACTGTGTCATGTGAAGAATGCATTCTAGGCCACAGTATGAATTCCCAGATGTGGACAGGAATATCCCTATTGTCTTTGCTTGTAACTAACATGGCTACATGTCAAACAGTAATGGTCCCAGCAATGTGTGGCGGTCAATACCAGTGCGAACTGGTATAGTATAGTACATGTAGGATCCACATGCTACTGTGTGTCCTACATGTGTGGGTCAGTTGTGAAGATATCATATAACAATTGGTCATTCAGACTGTTGAGGTCGTGTCTACTACCATAATGCAAAACTATGACAGATAGTAACAGTATCACCCACAGCACCATGTAAAACCATAGCAATCACACATGTGTAGACAAGTACAACAATATGTGTAGTATAATGCATATTGGCCACCAATAGAAAATATGATGTGTTAACAGTGTGAAATACAGGGCATGTCACCATTCCAATGTGTCCACTATACATGTAGATGCAGACAGTGCACCTTCACCATGTTCACATATAGATACATGTAAATCTGTACTACACACATCACACACGTACTGCACACTCTGTAACACATGCTGCCAATACTACACACGTCAGTCAAATGGCACATGGATGGATAATACATCTTCAGAATTAACAGTGCTGTACACTATACTACATTGATGATCATAGCTGGAATGTATCATGCCTGCTTACATACACCTAGAAGGAAATCACACTTTGTGTTAACAACATTGTAACATTATTACAGTGCTATGAAGCCACCCTGTGCATCAGCACCATGTTAGTCTGTACCTGCATCAATGTTACACATTACAAGAGGTGGCACAGGTGTCATCATATGCACAGGGTATGTAGTTTCTTTTCCAGAGCCTGTCAGTGAACCAGCCAATCAACATGTATGCATTTGTGTGTGTGTTAGGGACAACAGGTTTTGCATGGCCCAATGTTGATGCAATGCGTGTGTGTGTATGTGTTATCCCTAGCTGTTTATTTTATGTGTGTCTCTGCATGTACACTGTTTCAGCATGTGTCAGCCATATACTGGAGGTTGTGGGACAGTCACAGACTGTACCTGCCAGGCTGTACAGGTCGCCATTCCTGGCCATGGACACCCCTCCATGCATTCAACCATAGTCCAGTCCTGCGCCTTGTAATGTATACACATACATACATGGGATCTGTATCACAACCTGTGGCTAAACGGGTGTCAGTAATGTTAACCTGATTTGCATAGTATTGCCATGTAATACATAGGTATATGAGCCATAGTCATCCTCCAAAGTAATAACCACTGCTGACTGCTGCTGAGATGTGCACATGACCATTTAAAGGTGCTGTACTATCATTGTTTTCAATGTCCCTGGTAGTACCCAGCAACAAAATAACTGGTCACTACACAACTATAACCCAGGATCACTACAGCACACAGTATGTGCACTATCACAGAGCCATAGCACATTCAGATACATCCAAGGTGAACATGTACAGACAATGCAGCACATTCAATAGTGCTAATATCCACATACATATTACAAAGATATATATATATATATATATATATATATATATATATATATATATATATACACACACACACACACACACACACACACACACACACACACACACCTGGAAGGGCTGGGAGTTGAACACACACCTAACTACTTTAACACACTACAGCAGTACGCATTTACAGAATGCGCTACCGAGATTACTGAACACAGCACTCCCAGAGGCATACTTCTAGGTGGGTGACATCATCCGCAAAGGCAAAGACGCCGATAGGGAATGTATGTGTTGTGAGGCATCTAAAAGCATTATTGTGTCCCCAGGCAGCTGGAAACACACACACACACACACACACACACACACACACACACACACACACACACACACACTTGGAAGGGCCGGGAGTTGAACATACACCTACCTACTCTAACACACTACAGCATTACGCATTTACAGAATCTGCTACCGAGATTACTGAACACAGCACTCCCAGAGGCATACTTCTAGGTGGGTGACATCATCCTCAAAGGCAAAGACGCCAATAGGGAATGTATGTGTTGTGAGGCATCTAAAAGCATTACTGTGTCCCCAGGCAGCTGGAAACACACAGACAGACACACACACACACACACACACACACACACACACACACACACACACACTTGGAAGGGCCGGGAGTTGAACATACACCTACCTACTCTAACCCACTACAGAATTACGCATTTACAGAACGCGCTACCAAGATTACTGAACACAGCACTCCCAGAGGCATACTTCTAGGTGGGTGACATCATCCGCAAAGGCAAAGATGCCGATAGGGAATGTATGTGTTGTGAGGCATCTAAAAGCATTACTGTGTCCCCAGGCAGCTGGAAACACACACAGACACACACACACACACACACACACACACACACACACACACACACACACACACACACACACTTGGAAGGGCCGGGAGTTGAACATACACCTACCTACTCTAACACACTACAGCATTACGCATTTACAGAATGCACTACCGAGATTACTGAACACAGCACTCCCAGAGGCATACTTCTAGGTGGGTGACATCATCCGCAAAGACAAAGACGCCGATAGGGAATGTATGTGTTGTGAGGCATCTAAAGCATTACTGTGTCCCCAGGCAGCTGGAAACACACACACACACACACACACACACACACACACACACACACACACACACACACACACACTTGGAAGGGCCGGGAGTTGAACATACACCTACCTACTCTAACACACTACAGCATTACGCATTTACAGAACGCGCTACCGAGATTACTGAACACAGCACTCCCAGAGGCATACTTCTAGGTGGGTGACATCATCCGCAAAGGCAAAGATGCCGATAGGGAATGTTTAGAGAGTGAGCGGTCTGAAAGCATATTACTGTCCCAAGGTAGACGTACACAAACACGGCAGTGCTGTCATCGGGCCAACTAAATATCTACGGAGCATTACAACACTAAATAGATACGGGATGCACCACAGACAGTACACCCTTCGAGAGAGCAAACAGTGTGTTCAATGTAGGCATCCATCGTGACATTGAAATTGGACATCTGTTGCCTGGATGACCACCATGGCTATACAGGATGTCAATGGCCATGCCCGCACGCTTAGTATCACACGTCTGTTTGGAATGTACTGTGTGTCCATCTACACAACAGCGTACTGGGCATGCTCACACCCTTAGCAGTTGCAAAGGGCCATCTTGCATGCACACGGAGTCTAATCACAGAAGGGCGCAGTGTGGAATGTACTGTGTGTCCATCTACACAACGGCGTACTGGGCATGCTCACACACTTAGCAGTTGCAAAGGGCCATCTTGCATGCACACAGACTCTAATCACGGAAGGGCGCAGTGTGGAATGTACTGTGTGTCCATCTACACAACGGCATACTGGGCATGCTCACACACTTAGCAGTTGCAAAGGGCCATCTTGCATGCAGATGGAGTGTACACACCGAAGGGCACAGTAAGGTATAACTGTCCTCACACACAGGGCGGTCACACATGCAGTGACCTGTACACACACAGCTGCCATCACAGCTGTCACAGGTGCAGGTCACACACGTACACACTGCAGTGTACACTGTAGCTGTCAAGTCAGCACCATGTCATCTGTGCAGCACTACAAGCCTTACGGTCCCACACCATGTGACACATGACCACTGGGCTGTACAGCGGTGTACACCAGCTGTGCAGAGTACACATGTACCAACAGGGATTCAACAGGTGTTATGCATTGCAATGATACCAGTATACATGAACAGGTCGGCTCAAGACATACCATGGCCCTTACACAGATGTGACACCTGACTGTTGCTGTACACCAATGAACACACGTCTGAGTATGTCATACATGTGATTGTGTGGATGTGTGCATGGACTGCACACACAACACATACATACATAGCCTTTGATGTACCTCGTGCATAACACTGGACTAATCAATGCTACACACGTGAATGGAAGGTGGGCCCATGTCTGTTGAATGCTCACACTACAGGGGGTAGCAGTGTTGACCGGGACACATACCCTTGTACTGTTCGCCTGTGACACCCGTGATATCATACCGCAGTCCATGTGTTATGTATGTCAACACGCATGTCCAACAATAGCAATGCATACAAACATGGCAACAGGAGACACATGTGACATCTGTACTGTGCATGCAGCAACCATGCATGTGCAGTGGCCGATGTCCGTAACATAGTTGCACCTACCTACGACATGCAGACGCAATGCAGACCCATCATTGACACCTGTATACGGTGACATACAAATAGCACGTATGGAGGGATGTGTGTACATAACGTGGTGAACCACCTGTCTAGATGTATGTGTGTAGGGGGTGGCTCACAGTTGTGTCACACACCATCCTATCATGCCATGTGCAAAGAGTACGCTATGTCGCTGTTACGTGACGGTGCTGACATAATGCATACACTGCGGTCAGGTGTTAACAACTATATGTCACATGGCACCTGTAACACCTACAACCTCCCGTGTGCATATAGCAGCACATTTGCCAGATATAGCGTTGGTACACATAATGCAATCAATACCGCTGCATGTCTATCAAACGTGTCATCATATGGCAGGTGTATCATTCCCAGCACTGCCATGTGTGTCAGAATGTGTGACCAGGGATGCCACATATCACAGGGAATATGTCCCAGTTGCTACACATCCCTGTACACCATTGTAGAGATCTGTACATACGTCAGTGTGGGAAGCATGACGTCGGCCGGTGAAGTGCATCACACACACGTCGGCTGTCCGTATACACATGTGTGGTCACCACAGTGTGCGTGTGTCTGTATGTATGTCTGGTGCTTGGTGTGAGGGTGTATGCTAATATACGGTGGGAAATGATCACTAACCCCACGTGGTGACTAACCCATAATGGTGATGCATTGCACAACCTTGTTGATGCCATAGGTCCCAGCCATACTGGCTACCTGTGCATGTCCCTTCTCTGTGACACATCGTGTGGGTGCATAGTACTGTGAGGGTGATGACCACACAGGCAAGGGTCCCCACCTGCATACTATGGGGCGTGCGTTATAATGGTGTACACCCCGTGAATGCGGCCATGTTCCCGTACTGCTACAGGGTCCTACTGCTGCACAGTGTGGCCTCCAGCTACCAAGTGACACCTCACATCATCATTGGCCAGGCCGCTGTGTACAACCCCTGCACCATGTCACCATACCTGTAATGTGTCCTGCTATGTATGTCACGTCTCTGTCCAGTGTAGCCTGTGGTACCGACCACATGTGTCAGGTGCAGTATATGTGCGGACATCTGTGTCATGTTGGTGTGTCCAACAGTCAGCTTGAGGGTACATGTAGCATGGTGATATTGCCAGATGTGCCTGTGAGTAATCCACAGTTACACGTGGGGGACTGCAAACACTGCTACCTGTAGGCACATGCAAGTACACCATAGGAGGGAACCAGGGTATCACAACCAACATGGTGCTACAGATGTGACTGAGACACATACCGTGAACACATCACAATGCATGCTGCACCTGCACTACATGGTATGACTGGTGCATGTCGACAGTACACAACCTATGTCACATACACTTCTCTCAGTATTCACACACAAACACTGCAACATACACATCCCTCACTATGCATACACAGGTAATATTACATACACCTCTCACTATGCTGTTCACCCTGTGCATCAGAATATTTGTGCATAACCCTGCACCGATGGTGTGGATGACAGGGATGTGGCACAGGCTTCATCATATGCACAGGGTGATATGTTTGCCAGGGGCATAGGCTGCACCAATGGATAACATCATGTGTGTGTGTAAGGGCTGGTGAGTTGACTGGACATGTCTGTGCAGAATGCATGTGGATGTTGTGGAACCCTACAGTTGTGTTTGCTGTGTGCGTGTATGTGTGTACGCAGTTCTGCCATTTGTGAGGCCTACACGGGGTATAATTGACAGCCCCAGATTGTACAGAGCAAGTTGTACAGCTCACTGTGTCTGTCCACGGCCACGTGACCTGTGCCTGCCTGGGGTTTCACGGGCACTACCAGGTGGAGGTACAGAGTGGCTACTGTCTGACAACACATGTCCGCTGGAACCGTGTCCCTGCTGAGACTGTCCAGGGCCATGTCCACGTGGCCTGCTGTGTCCTGGTGTTGACAGCGCAGCACCAGCTGCACTGCTACTGCTACCCGCACTATGGGAGCTGGCATGTGAGGTGGCATGCTCACGTCGACCTACACTAGGTGGTGTTGCTGGCCTATGTCCACGTGGCCTACGCCTCACTCCTACCAGGTGTTCCAGCACAGACAGCTCCCGCTCGTGGATTGCCATGCCTCGGTCAAGGATTCCGACCATTTCACCTAATCTCCTATCCAGAACATTAGCAATCTGCTGTTGAGCATTTGCCAATGCCTGGATGTTGTCATTTAGGGTATGGATAGCAGTCCTCTGCAGCCTCTGCCCTTCTCTGTTCTGCCATTCAGCACGTGCCTGTGCCGCCATTACAGTCTGGAACATGTGTCTGGTGATACCAGCTGCTGCGCTTTGTCCTGCAGGTGCATGTCTGCCAGAGGTCCTCCTACGAGCAGCACTGGCCACATGCCTGTGTGGCACATCTGCAGTCATTACACTGACACCATGGTGTGTAGATACACCTTCTGTAGCCACCACACGTTCCTGTTCCACGCTAACAGACGCTGACTGTCCTTCCTCTATGGCCACTGGTGATGCGGTATGTGTTGGCAGCTGAACTGTGTGCGGGGAAGAGGGGGACATAGCTGGGATGGTAATCATTGGTACAGATTCAGCCCCTGACAACCCTGCCTGTACCTCATGCACGTGTTAATCACTGCTAGTATCTGTGGGGACACTAACATCAGGTGGACCGCAGGAGGCTAACGCACCTACATCATCTGTGAATACAAAGAAATACTGTAAAGTACAATAGACACACACACACAGACACACACACAAACACAGACACACACACACAAACACAGACACACACAGACACACCATGCATGTGATTTTTCAGATGGCATGCAGCATGCCTGCGATACAGCAGAGGGCATGCAGCTCAGACATTAATAGTGTTAGTAAGCATACCTCCCTGGGGTGCACACTACAGCAAGCAGGTGTCATATCAGTAGCCATGCAGTTCACACAATCATGGTAGTATGCATGCATCCCCGTGATACACCATGTGGCCCAGAACAGGATAACAGTACACATGGCTGACGTGACCTTGACATGTAATCTGCTGACATGTTCATTAACATGCATACATGTTTGACACAATGGTGTCCTGACACATGTACAGCATCATAATGGGCTTCACATTGCAGTGTTGTGTGTATGCCCTACAGATAGAATGCATGTTTAGCAAATGTGCATGAGCATGGGAGGGTAGTGTGAGCCGTCTACATTGCTATACAGTGTGAAGTACAGACACTGTGCCATTGCATGGCAACATGAGGCATCTATGTTGCTGTAGAATGCATAATATGTACACATTGCATAGCCATAACTGCAACACAGTCGTGATGTTCAACAGATCGTATATGGTAAACTTCAGTGACACCTCCAGTAGCTGTGCACAGGCTTTTAGGTTGTCCAGTGTACCACATCAACTGTATAATCGGTCAACTAAGGCTATAATTGGACCATGTGTGGACAATGTGCAACAGGGTGTATACACATCTCAAGTACTGTGTGGCTACATGTCTCTGGCCATCCCCCATGGCCATGTGTGCACATGTGTTGGCCAATTGTGTGTGATGGGCATCTTTTCCACATGTCTGTGTTGTCCCATATGACATACACCCATAGATGTCAGATATGTCATAATCCACAGGGCTATGCAGACAACGGGTTGTATGTTTGGTATGTGGGGTATAGGTCATGCGATAGTGTGACAATATTGCAGACAGAACATTACATGTCTGGGACATGTCAGGTGGCACATCACAATGTGTGCACCCAATGCAAGGGCATATGACACAATGGTGACACCTGTGGGCTGCCCATATCACAGCTCACTGTGTGGTACTGTCTGCGTACCACACATGTTGTTCCAATGCATACTACATATGCCTCCATTGTAGAACACCTCCACCGTTGTATGCACAGCTGACCACACATGTTGCAATGACAAGTACTGTGGTTTCAAGTCGGTGTATCATTACGTTTGTATATATTACACATGGGTGGCATGTGTGAATGAAGGGTGGTGCGACCTGCATATCATGACTGGAACAAACATCAGGTGTGCAAGTGTTAACTGGCCACATGGCAAATAGATCTACACTGTAACATGCCTGATACTGATGACAGTCTCACCTGCAACGGACCCATGTCTGTGCGGCACGCCAGAGGTACCTGTATAGGGGTGACACACCAGTATGAACATTATCCATGACTGTATGACAGCCACAGGTTGCACTGTGCATGTGAACACATTCACCTGTGTAATAGCATATAGTATGCACATGTGTGCATACACAACGTAGCATACTGTAGTATGCAGCATGTGTGTCCACATACCTTGCATATGTTGTTACTTTACATAATGTACAGTGACACATGCAACTACATGGGATATAATAGCCATATGTGCAGTACTGCCTTACCAGGCAACTCCAGGCTCATTGGTTGGGAGACACCCACCTCCACGATGGCAGCTAGTGTTTCTGGATGCTGTTCCCTGGGTGTCCTCAGACTGGCCAGTAGCTCCTCGGTGTGTGTGAGTGGGGGCTGGGTTGGTGGCCCACCTGTTCCACCTTGTTCCCTGGTGATTGCAGTGGCACGCTGTTTTGCATGTCATATCAGGTACGTGCAGTGTCTGCGCACCTGCTGGTAGGTGCGGTTATGGCCACCCACATTGTTCACCCTCCTGCGTAGATCCTGCCACAGGTCATCCCGCTGCTGGGCATGCTGTGGCACATGGCTGAACAACAAGTCATAGTTGTCATGGAGCTGTGGGATGAGGACATCATCCTCCTGGCAGGTGTATGCTGGGAGGCGTGTACGGGGCATTATCTGTAAGACATAATGATGGTGACAGGTCACAGTTTCAGAGATGTACAGAGATACTGCTGCACATACATTTCTATGACATCTACTACATCTGCACAGTTATCTTTGCAAAGCATCATGACACTGACATGACTGACGTGTTTGTGTCACACGTCACACCCATTATGCATTGGATATCATCACCATATATGTGTGTCACCTCATTACAGTGTTCATACTCCATGTAAATGCTGTCTTGCTGTGGGCATGTCTATTTGCCTGCACTTGTGTTCTTACCTATCTGCACATGCCTCGATGTGTCCATGGTACTACTGTTGACCTGGATGCTGTGTATATGTCACATATCAACACAGACACAGCCGTAATGGACTTGAGCAGTGACAATGCACACATACGCATGGACACCTGTGCATGCATGTGTTTTGCCATATACATCTACACAGCACTGTACAACTGTTCAACATCCTGCCACGGATCGCCTGTATTGCACATGTGATAGACATGGGACAATGGCTAGTCAGACAACATTCACAGGGATGGTTATCAACCATAGCATGTGCGGGCATGGTTTCCAAGCTGTAACAGACAGCCATTGTGCCACCGCAAGGTGCATCAGTGCCACATTACTGATCCAGTCACTTGATGGTACATCTACCATGTGGCCATCACACCATGTATGACTGGGATGGCATGTGCAGCTTTGATGGACAGGGTTGCATGGTATGGCAGGAGTATGTCACATATATGGCACAGGGATCTGTCCAGCCTGTGGTGATCCTAGTATTAGGATGGTGGCTGTCCATGACATATGTCATATAGATCAGGATATGGACATGTAGCATGTCCATCATCATGGTGTAGCAAATGTCCTTCTACAAGGTAGACAGCATGCTGCATAGTGGAGGTGTGGATTGTGAAGGCTGGTATCGCACATCCATGCATAGCCATTTCCCCTTACAGGTGGTATGTGATCCAATATTGGTCACCAAAGTGCTGTATATGCCTGTCCAGTGATCTCCGTGCTCATGGATGGCACCCTGACATGACATGGGTACCTCATATGACTACCTAAGGGGTCTGGAGACGTCACAATGTCGGGGGTGCACTGCACAGCACCATCCCTTACACAGTGTCCATAATGTTGACCACAGCCTAGGTAGTAGTTTATGGGTACAGGGATGTTCACCTAGCGGTGACACTGCTGGTATCATCCATCAGACTGTGCACATATGTCACACACCTCACCCACACAGCCCATTCTGTATGTTGTTCACAACACTGACACAGCTATACTGATAGGTCATGGCCATTCACAGCCTTACATACACAGATGCCTAACATTTGTCTGTGTGGTATGGGCTACAATGAGGGTGGGGTACAACACATTAACCCTGTTCTACTGTAGCTGGCACTAGTGTGCTGTGCACATGTCACTCTTGCACCTTTTGTAGTTGTGAGTCTGTCAACAGGCCACTGGTGGAACACTCCTGTGACATGCAAAGGTATTTGTAATCAAATATCCGTGCTGTCTTGTACATCTGTACTGCTAACATCTACAGTGCTAATGGTTCATGGACATGCACACCATACTCAGCAGGGTTATAGTGCGGTGCCACCCTAAATGACTGTCATCACCACTTGTGGGTTGATATTATCCAACACCCTATCTGTATTGTATGGTCATGCTAGGCACTTGTTCAGAATTTGTGAGCATGTCATGGGCTACTGACTACTATAGCGCCCATTCCACACCATTTCCCACAGGTACACTGGCTGTCCTACACTTCCCAGCTTGCTTAAGGTACGACAGCACACGTAATGAACATATCCTGTGGGACATGGTTGTATATACAGGCATGTCCAACTGTCACGTACCAGTGCTACTGCCTGTCTATATGAGGGATATGTCGTACATGTGGCAATAGAGCAATTGTGTCATGTACACATTCAATGCTCACCTCCCAACATACGGCACTACAGCCTGTGGGGGATGCACTTCTGCAGCCGTGCTGGGGGCATAGCTCTCAGGTGTACCTCATTATGTGGAACGTACCTCATTTGGGGTTCTAAAAGGTGCATGTTCCTCAAGGTTCCACATTGGAAGGGTCTGTCACACATTCATTGTTGTAAATAGTGTACCTGCTAGCCATGGCTAAATAGATGTGAATCATATTAATTCATTGGAATATCTTTTTTATATGTAAGACCAGCCTATTTTAGCCATCATATGCCCTTCCTAGTTGACGCTGTTAGTAAGCCAGTTGTAAGTGTTCCACGTTTTGCCCATTTGTCACACAGTATGAGGGCTAATGTTCCTCAGTTTGGGGACAGGAGGTTGACAGCTATGGCTGGGGGTAATGCTGTCACCAACCCTGACTGTACCTGACAGTCATTTGGGGATGTGTAACATTCGCAACACTCCCCACCCATCACATAGTCTCACATGATCTACACCACTGGCCACACCTACGAGGACAACTTGTGCAGTACGTCTCCATACTCACTGTAGTCACCAGAGGTAGCCCCATCATGGAAGACAACATCACCAGCTTATAGCCCACAGACTCATGTGTGCCCATCACATACAGCCAATAGTGAGTTATAACATTCACAACACACCAGTCATAGCTGACTCTGTAGGGAGTCACACTGCAGTTCCACACAGCAGGCTACACAAGGCGTTAGTCGCTTACATCTTGCTGTCGGGTAACTGCTTCTGCAACATAACCTATGCACCCATGCCACACCTCACCAGGTACGATATGACTGTCATTCTCCATGTCAGTGTGACTGCCCTGTGATGCCACTTCACAGACTACGTGTGCAGGGACATGCAATAGCTCACCAGTCTTATAGCCCTGAGGGTGTGAGCCTAGCCCTGGGGAGCATTTTGCATTCGTCCAGACACGATACCACTGTACAATGACCGACTTTGTCACTTCAACAGTTGCCTATGCTCCTATTGTCATTCCACAGGCATGTGGTATCTGTCAGCTATGACTGTCCTGGCAAACACAATGCTGTGGCACAGATGACTTGCACCTGTCAGCCCTGAGAGTACAGCTCACATGTGGGGCTCTTGCTGATTCTATACTGCCTGTCTTGCACAGTTTCCAATAACTGTCACCGGCAGGGCGGTAACTGGCAAGCACGACATGGGGTCATGTGACACAATGCTTGCATCTTCCTCTGTGACGCACGCAGGCAAGGCACACCTTATAATGCACCACTCAAATATCTCTGCAGTGACTGGGACCTGCCTCTAGGCTCTGCAGAGCACACCTGCAATGACAGGTTATAGACAGACCATACCTTTCAGGCACATACCTGGACCGGCACACCCACAGCTGAGGGGTTCCCATATCCCATTATGTTTTGCACACATCCTGGCAAGTTACTTAGCACAATGCATCAGAGGTGCTCCACGTGCAACTAACTGTGTCCAGGACTGCTATACACATTGTAACAAGCGACAGAGTCAACATCATACCCCACGGGTAACATACCTTCTATGTTGGTATAGTGGACAGTGGGCCTCAGACAGCTACTACTCATGTGTGACTGACACTACCCCACACTTCACTGGGATAGCCACTCATGTACCGACACATCCATGAGTCATACCCTCCGCTCTGCTGGATCAACCCATACACACCACCTCCAAGACCTACATTACCCTTGGCATGAACACTACCACCATGTGACTGGTGTTACATACCTGGGGTTATCCCCTCATTGGTGGATTCTGAACATATGCTAATCGACCTTGTTAGCCATATCCCGGAAACACACCCATCACAGCATACACAGTACATGTGTACTACAACACCTACTACAGACGTCTGCTGACAGCGGTTGTTAACATCATGACACCCGTGCAGATGGACAATGCACATACAAATGCTGACACATAGCCCAGTGCACTTCATTAGCATGTACACAACTGCATGGATCATGCTATTCCACACAGAGCCATGGTGGTACACACCAGATAACAGACGCCACTCTGGTGGTCATGTTCCATGGTCATATGATGTACAACAACAGGTGTAGGCTGTTGCACAGTGGTGTACATTCCCATGTGTGGGGTGGCTCACTGGTCAGCCGTGGTGGGGCCACAGGGTCCCTCATCACATACTCCAAGACTTGCTACGTAAACATGACTGTCACACATTCCGGGGTGTACGACCAGGCATTATGGTGGTATGTCAGTATTCGATGGCAACACCCACATCTGCTGTCACATACAACAGTCACTCAGGAACATTGCAGACCCAGGTGTTGTTGGCAACATGCTGGAGGATGGATTCAATGCTGACATTACACCCTCTCACTCACTACAGGGCCGCAATCCATACATGAACATTGTGGTCTCCCTGTGGTCACACCTACACAGTACTGACCTACACTCTATATGTCCTGGGACACTGGCCCCATGTCATCTTCCAACATCCCAGGCTGTGATGTCCACCAACCTCTGAATTACATGTCTCCCCACTAGGCCACCATATTCAGTAATAGCCTTGTTACAGACATTGTAGCCCCTGAATGGCACACAGCAGCATTTATCACACTACACACAGGTGGCACCGCATTGCACGAGTGGGACTATAGTCCTACACACCTGACTGGACTGTTCTGCATGGCTATGGGACACATCATCAAGGATGTCATTCACAGAGACATTGTTGGGCTCCCGTCCTTTGCTGCCACCCAGGTTGGGCTTGTTAAGGCCAGAGCATGGCCCCCACACATGGTGGACTCCTTTCATACAGTTACCAGGGCAGTTGCTGATGGTATGGGAGTCCACACATCCTACATTGTCCTCTCATTGCCTTTCAGCACCATTCCCCATTCTGGTATTGACAACATACACATCCACCTGCACATCGTACCCTGTGTCTCAGGATGTTATGCTATGTGGCTCATGGACAGGACACACAGTGAGGCCAGCATACCATAGTACCTACTACATGTCAGGTACATTTGGCATACCACGGTCCTCAGTCATAGGGCCCCTCATGTTCAGTATATGCTTTCCTGTGGAACAGGCTAGCACAGGGGACTTTCCCTGCCTAGCTTTCAAACCCCTACATACCAAGTGCCATGATTGCTCCACCAGCTGATACTGACTCCAACCATACGGGTGTCACTGTGACAGATACATAATATGACTATCATGGCATCAAGTTGCATGACACAAGGTGCATGCACATCACCTTTGCATTACACCATTCACCCACTGACTATCACATGGATGGTAGTCCCCTACATACATATCACATTGTACATGTTTGCAGTACACACATATGTCGCACCCACTCCTGTGGTTACCATATTGCCACTGTGGCGTGAATATCCTTCTACGTGGCCACACCTATCTGTACTGGGTGTGTAGCTGGTACATAGGCACCCATTGTACCTCTGAACTCAAGACATCTACATACAATCAAGGGTACACCACCCCATTTAGGGTGTACCTTACACAACAGCTACAGCTTTACATGCCACAACATTGACACATCATGACATTTACTGAGCTCCAATAGTTTAAATATGTGGCTGCACTACGGACACCACATCTGTACACATTTGCATACTACATACTCAGGGGTGACCTCTGCTGATCAGACAGGGCCCATATCCACAACATTATTGCTGGATATACTCCTCATACGCGACATAAGCAGAGGCCACTGTGAGCAACATGCTCATGGATATGTGCACACACGCCACAATGAGTGGGATGTGCTTCTGGGTTACATTCCCAAACCGGACACTCACCATGCTGTGGAACATAAGTCCTATGTACATCACACAGGGACACTCAGTAGCACTGTTCATGTGATACCTCCCTTGGTGGTTGGGAGACACATGTAAGCCTGGGATCACTGCAGTGGCTGTACTGTGCAGAGGTGCAGGTGACACCTGGCTCTGCTGTTCACAGGACACTACCCTAGAAAGGTGCCACTAGTGTGAACACTGTAGTTGTGCTTACACATGGACTTGCCAGACTGCATAGTACCCCACTATGTACCTGTGAAGCTATTACATGTCCTTTGTGCATGGTTACTTGGTAGCCCTTCCATTTAGATTAGCTATCATGCTATTACTATGTCCCATACCTACTGGCCATATGTATCCTGTCATTGTACATACCAATAGACGATACCTGTGGCATGCATGATATGCCTGTTATGCTGTGTAGAATATCTGTCATATCTACCTATAATACTATACATTACACATATTTCACATAGTATCCCATAATGCAAAGCATACTTGCACAGCGGGACCACCTTACATATGTCATTAACGTTATATGCCCATGCACATGTGTGCTGTGACAGTATATCAACATATACTATCCCCTGCTATGGCACGTCCTTGTTGGACATACCCTACCACTGACGGCGGGTTGTATGGCATTGTTCTGTTTAACGCCCTCATGTAGCATCCCATGTGGTGTCTGTGCTGTGTACCTTGTGTCCCACTGCTGGACGCACAGTTTCTACAAGCGTTAGTATGCTCAGCAAGACATCACTACATAAATACCTTTACCCACTTTATGCATTGCGGACACGTTTAATTAATGCAAACCAGGCTATACATACAGTAAAACTAATTAATACAGATCATGCTATACATAACCTTACATATCGGGCGTTCTACACACCTTGTTGTCGTTACGGCATTTTGTTTCTATCTCTCTCATAGTGTTTCAACTGTTATTTGGTATGAGCATACGGTTTGAATGTCTGGCAAGTCATCCTTATATACGTCGATACCTGAAACATGTGGATTCATCCCGCCAATTGGTGTTCCTGAGTGACTAATTACTTGCATATCAGCTGTGCAGCTACTCCATTCACCAATTACGCGGCGACAGTGGGGTATAATTGGATTCTCCACTTGGGCGTTGCCTATTTGCCCTACCTTCAGGGAGACGGTCTGTATTCTGTTTTGTTATGTGTAACTGCAACTGCTATGCATGCAGACAAGTATAGTTTGGATTCATATCCCCCGTGGATTGTGTGTGACAGGTCGAGTATTTCATTCAACATGTGGGTGTACCTGTCATCCCAACGTGTGATAACGGAGTATTGCAATCAAAACCTGTAACATGGCTGTTTGTTCCATTATACAACGCCTGCAATTTTGCATGACGCCTTTAATTGTGTCTCTCACACGGTATGTTGAGGGTTCTGCAGATGTAATTGACGGACTGGATGTTTGTGCTGCTATTACAGTCTGTATTGCTTTAGTTTCTAGTGTGGGGGATGTCAGTGGTTGTACGTAACATATACAGGTTTGTGGGCCTTGCATTTCTACATAATCCGTATATATGTGTGTGGGCTCCGTCCATAATTAGAGAGCTAACAGTTAGTAGACTTATGTTACGGGATTGTACGTTGGGCCGTTGTTAATTGGTTTCTATATCGTCTGCAGGTGAGCTTGCTACTTGTATACATCCGTAATTGCAACGATAGTGACAGCTATCCCTTGTATTTCTGTCCCAGATATTTGCAGTCATTGTGGTTGTGTTGTTAAAAGAGCCTGTTTGCCATGGGTTGCCACCTTTTCATATGGTCATTGTTGGACACTTGCGGGACACAAAGCGGTGTTTACAGGCCAACACGTAGCCACGGTCAGTAAGGTTAGCACATACTTTTATCCTCACTACATACCTATTGTTGTGTGACTTTGGCTACTTATCATATTGCATGTAACATTTAAGTTTCTTACATACAGGCATAACTATTACATATGACTGTTACATTATATATGGGACATATTTATGTCCTACCATCTCGGACATTTGCCCTTTGTACTGTTTTATGTCAGGACACACCTGCCCAGGGTGGGGCTGTCCCTCCTACTGTGAGACAGATAGTAACCGTATGCCTACGGCTAGATATACCCACACCTACCGTACTGATCTGCCTCTGACTTGGCACTAACAAACACATGTTGCGGACACACACACACATTACAGTCACACAGAGACGCACATGGCACCCTCAACGCACACTTACACAGACTACGGCACTCACAGACACAGTTGAACACAGTACCTACGTGGACCGCGACACCGGCAGCAGTGACTAACTGTCCCTTCATATCATCATACTATTACTCACGGATGTACTGTTCCGGTACTGTGTTCTATCGGTCTTTCAGCCTCGTGGTTACGCATGTCGGTATGTTACACATTCCATGGTTGGCGGTATCCTATTTATTTGTACCTCCAAGATGTTATGACTGTCGTTGAACTATCTATTATATTTGCAGATATCGCTGAATCCATCTATATCACCATATATCCCACTATTGCCCTTTCTATCTGTATTATATATATGCATATGTGTACATATATATATATATATATATATATATATATATATATATATATATATATCTGGCGGGGAACGTGACAGGCACACAGCACCACCATATGCTGTAAGGCTCATGTACTGTTTAGGTGTTGGCATTCCGTGTTCCACTGGCTGTTGTGTTTACAATGTTTGAGGGCTGCCTATGTAGGAGTCACACATTGGACCACCTATACATTACAATTTACAGGTGGTCATGTTTGTGTGCCATCCATTTTACTGTGTGTGCAGGTGGAGAGGTGTCAGTCCGTAGGGGCCTACACTGTCAGAGTGTGTGCTATACGTTCCCTCTTTGCCAAGGCATAGGCATATTGGGCATGCCTCCGTCTGCCTACTGGGGCTGGCACAGTGTGTTCATGGTCTGAATCCTTCTGTGCTTGTAATGGCCTTGGCAATTGCGGTGGGCTATGAGAGCCTTCACCATTTTGTCCCTGCTGCAGCTGCTTCCGCAGGATCATATTATGTAGCATGGCACATACTATGATGATGTGGGCACACGTGCCTGGAGAGTACTGCAAGGCTCCACCAGATGTATCCAAGCACCGGGACCGTGATTTCAGCATCCCGAACACACGCTCTATGATGATTCTGCTTTGTGCGTGTGCCTCATTATGGCGTTCTTGCATGGGTGTGTGTGCAT
Organism: Protopterus annectens; assembly: GCF_019279795.1. Taxonomy (NCBI): domain Eukaryota; kingdom Metazoa; phylum Chordata; order Ceratodontiformes; family Protopteridae; genus Protopterus; species Protopterus annectens. Next base: position 863,944,660 of record NC_056731.1, on the reverse strand, counting down.
TTCTGATGGGAGTCATCATCCACGGCTCCAGTGCATAGCCAGCATCCCCCACGAGATGGCCATGTGGGATGTCCCCCCTGACAAATACCTGATACAGCTGTGAGGCATGCCAGATATGGGAGTCATGGTAGCTTCCAGCGCTGCCAGCACACACATCCATGATAACGCCCTGGGTATTGCACACGACCTGGCAGTTGATGGAGTGGAATCCCTTGCGGTTTATGTAGCGCCTACCCTGCTCACCGGGTGGTGACTTGATTTGTATGTGCGTGCAGTCTATCACACCCAGTACCTCCGGGTATTGTGCCACACGGTGGACGTGGTGCATATTGCTGGCCAACTCCTCCTGAGTTCTGGGGAAGTATATCTGCTCATTGGCATGTGGTAACGTGGCATCCAGGAACTTGTGTAGTACCCTGGATGTTGATGCCTGTGAGATACCCATTATATCTCCAGTTGGCCTTTGAAAGGTACCTGTGGCCAGTATTCACAGGTTTACACATACCTTTGTGTCCACTGGGATGGGTTCCCCTCTGTTGTTTCTGGTTCTCAGGCGTGGCCGGCACAGCTCCACTATTTGCTGTAAGATGACCCTGTCCACCCTGTAACGCTCTACTATCTCCAGGTCATGTAGCCCCTGGTAGGTTACCCTTGGTCTGAACACTCTCCTTCTCCTCCGAGGCCTGCGGTGGTTGTCGGCATCATCCTCCACAACACTGTCAGTCTCTAACACATGCTGATGAATCACAGCTATGGCAGCTCCCAACATGTACATTTTAAAAGTTCCCCGTGTGTTTACACCTATGGTGCGGTGTTTGGGAATACACAGGTGTGTGTTGGGTGCTTTCACACTTTATACTATTGTGCTGTGAACACCGATGATGTCATAGGGTGTCTATGTACAATCGTAGCTACAGGTTATCTTATGTGTTTTACTGCTGGAACTACTATTGTGGTGCCTTTGGTGTTGAATTACATTTGCCTGCAGTGGATTACCTCTTGACCTTCCCTTTACATTTCTGCACATTGCACCTACCATTTTCTGGCGTGCATCCTGCAGCCTACTTTCATTTGTACTTTCCTGGACCTGGCGTATCTTGCGTTATGTGTGCTACTGCCGGTCTGCTGTCGGTTTGCGTTGCTCTGCTGTGTCAGTTCTCCTATCTTTGCAATCCAATACCTCCCCTCCTTTCTTTGCATTCCAATGCCTCCCCTATCCTGTTTTGCAGGTTTCTGCAAGCAGACATGTCAGCTGCCGTCGATTGGCCTTCGTGGGTTGATTGGTGTTGATTGCTCATTAGTACTCCAATTACCCTACTTCCGCATTTCCTTCTTTTCTTCCCCTGACCTTCCTGTTTTTACTATTGTTTGTGGCGCGTGAGTCTGATTACTGGTTTTCGGGCACGTTTTCATCCTCGTACACATGTGCTTTTGGGCACCATGTGTGCTGTCAGCTAAACGATTCCTCCCCATCCCTGTCCTGCAGCTTTGCTTAGCAACGGACAGGCCAGATTTGCATTGCTCCAATGTGCTTACTGCTACGGTGGCACACCCCTCTGCTGATGTCATGTATCTCCTCTGAGCCACTCCTCGGTGTTATACCGCTGCACCGTATGGTACAACCTTCATCCGGCAGGACATTTGCGATTCAGTATTATCTGCCTCATTTGCATGGCATTGACTACTAATTCATAGTTACCGTGCCAAACACTATCGCAGGCCCTTAGCAACCCTTGCACCTTGGTTGTGGTGTTCCATGCCTACCATTGTGTATTATGCTGTAAACCTGATTTCTATTACGTTGCGATTTTATGACATTTTTATATTATTTCTTTATGTTACAGCTTCTACACACATGCCCTGCGGTTGTGCTGTGCATTACTATGGACATGACATTAAATGTTGTTATTTACGTGTTGTGCATCTTTTCTTATGCCAATGGCTGTGTATTTCGCCATTGGCATATGTTAACATTGTGATACCTGGGTCTGGCCCTCTTCCATAGCTCCGATGTTCTGTTTGGGAAAATGTAAACCGTGTTTTTTGGTTTACATTTCCGTAGGCTTACGCTATGCCTGCACCACTTCATGAATCGCTATATGCCTTCATTTGCATGGTGCGACACTGCACATGGGGTGATTAGCATACCTCCGCCGGGGGCTGCGCAGTTCTGGCGTACACCAGTAGTGCAAGTGGAATTGGATCGTACCTGAATCGCTCGACGGCCATATTTGGCATTATACCACCTACGCTATGCCTGCGCCTGGCGCAGGCTTCATGAATCCCGGGGTATGCTTTTATATCATTATATTTTCACTAGTAATAATGTACCAGTTCTCACTAATAAATTACTTGACAGAGTTTTATATTTCTTATTCATGTTTATTAACTTATTCTGGGGCAAGAATTGTATACATAGTGTATATTTTGTATATAGTTATCTGTTTGTTTATAACATATTTCCATGATTTGGTCTTTATAGAAAATATATGAATAAATGTGTTTTGAGGAAGAAAAAAAACATTTTTCCACCAATAAATGTTTTTCCACACTGTTAATAACCCAAAATAGGTGTTCCGATGCTAAAAACATTGGATTTTTCAGACCTAATCCCCTTCATTTGTTTTATTGTACATTATTCCTCTTTTAATAGAAATTTCATGTAAACTGAACAAAAAAATTCAAACCATTCCTTTTCCATTTTCCATGGAAACATATAAACTCCTCCAGCATAAACACGTTCACTCAAAATGTTTATATTTAACATATGCACCATTTTATTATATGGCAATTTCAAACCTTTCCACCATGCCAGTATTTTTTTTTATTTTCTTCGTTTCACTTTCAAATGATTCAGTATATTTGCATACCCCAAACTTAATCTCTAATGTACTACTGCCAGTCCTATTAAATAAATTATGTTCCTCTTCTTTATGTCATCACAGCATATACTTTTTCCTTTATTCAGTGTTAAACCTGCCTTTTTAATAACTTTTTAATTCTTAAATACTTTCATTCATTCATCCTCTATTTTTTATTTATTTTTTATTTTTTTATATTTATTTATTTATTTATTTATTATTTTTTGCTACAATTTTGCTACCAAACCATCTCTATAAGACAGACAAATTATTATCTCAATTTCCTTTCCCATCTTCCAACAAACATCATCCATTTCTGACATAAAGGTTTAAATAATTGCATTTGTTACTTGAACAAAAATGCGCATGCATAAGGGACACCCCTCCTTAACTCCCTTCTTAGCTTGATCTATTTTCTCATCCACCCATTTACCATTACTTTACCCATTACTTTTCAAAACAAATTTTTATATATTCCACCATTTTTTTACTTATTCTGTATGCTTCCATAATTTCCCATATCACTTCATGACTTACCTTATCATATGTCTTGTCTGCATCCCATGTAACCAGTCTTACCTCATTTGTTACTACCAAAATCATACTTATTTTTCCTTTCCTATTATTAACATTTCCTTTAGTTCTCTTCCTTTTACACCAAACACACCATTTCCTGTTACTTCATTCAGAACTTTTGGCATCTTTTTTGTCTGTTGTCATAAATATTTTTACTTAGTATTACCTAAAGTTCTAGGTCTCCAGTTTCTTAAATCTTTCCTTTCATTTTTCCCCCATATAAATTTTATCACTGTTTTATGGACATTAGAAGCCATGTGGGCCATGAATTTACTGAGACTTGAAGAAGCACAAGGCTGGGCCTTAAGTTCTCTTAAGAAACCATCAGGCAACTCTTCTGCCAGTGGCTGTATTTCATCATCTGAATTTCTTTGAAAGTAGGCAAGTGCATGAGGCATAAGGTAGCTCATTGCCTGCATGGATTAGGTGGTGGGTGTGAACACACACTTCCCAAATCTGTTACAGCCTGAGCTCCTCATCTGGGGGTTGGGAGCTGGGCACTATAGGGTAGAAACCCTGTGCAGGATTGTCACTGGAGTAGTAACATCTGGCTTGGGAGTTGCCATCCAACCTGAATACTCTGAGGCTAGAATATCCAGGCTGCCTTCTTTGGAACCAGTGCTGTTATATTTGCATTCTCCCATTCTATAGTTCTGGCATCCTGAAGGATGTCTGCCATAAAAGGAACTACTCAGTGGGATTGTGGTGGAAAGTAATATGCCTTTAGGAATGTCATTTGAAGTGAGGAGACTGGTGTGAACCCTGTTTGCTTCATGAACTGTAAGAATTCATCAAATATGGGGTCACCGGGGGGATGGGTTGGCTCCTCTCTTATCATTCACATATTTGGTTAGTAAATACAGGTCTGCTTCCATGAGTTTAGTTTGGTTCAGGCATTTTTGCCTGTCTGAGATTGTTAGGTTGTGATGACTCAAACACTCTGTTAGAAACTGGAGTGATAAAGAGAAATGTTAATGAGGATGTGAGGGGCATAGGTGCTGAAGTCTGTGGCTAAGACACCATTTGGACCATAGAAGGAAAATGTAGTCGTAAGGAGAATTTCCTATAGGACAAAAAGCACAAGCAAAAGACATGAATGGGGTCATTATCTGAGCTACCACTGCCAGAAATGTCACTGTCAGATATATCAGTGACTGAAAAGTAGTCCCTAGATGAATGTGGATGTATTCAGTCCAATGAAGGTGGCAGCATCTGGTTCGCTGGCATATGAAGACCCAACATCTGAGAAACAACAATCATTGCTGTAAAAACTGGCGTCAAAACCAGTGACAAAACCATCAGGCCCTGACCTGGTGGCATCAAGGATTACAAGATACTAGAGGTAAATTATATTTTGGACCTGTCATGTCCTAAAACCATAGGGACAGGAATGGTTGTTCTGAAATAAGATTTGTTATCCGGTCTATGAATGGCTAGGAGACAAAACTAACAGATGAAAAAGGGGGCCTGAACCTGAGGAGAAGCAACAGCAGATTAATCACCTTTACTGAGGAAAGTTTTAGAGATTCCCAAGATTACCTATATCTTTAAGTACAATGTGTAACACCTTTATTAAATTAATGCTTAATGCATAGGTGCACGTACATCAAAAAAAGGAAGGAAGACAATCCGTATTAACATTTGTCATATTCACTCATTATATATTATATATGTTTTCTTTTTAAGAATTATTCACTGCAACATTGGATTAATTCTTAGTAACTGCCTTCCCTTAAACCTTGGGTGTTTTTTGAAACATATCCAGTATGGTTGGAACTGCCCAAACAATTGCTCAGTCACATGTCTGGCCTTGTATAGTTTCCTGTGAAAGGATGGAAAGGAAAGACATCAAGAGGCTACATAAGCTTTAATATATCTCCAGATCTTTTTTGGGATATATGAAGGAGACTGACCAACTGACATAGTATTTCATCTCAGAAGATGTTTCGGGTAGCTTACAATATTCTCTATCTGTCCTCCACAGACCCCTATTATTAGACACCTATAGAATATTGGTGCAGCAGTATTGGGAACATCCAGACATTAGTTCCCTTGTAGCTTGGAAAGTTAACAAGATTTGAACTCCCCCCAGAGGCTGGACTATTGATCACAGACTATAAATCCTGATCAGACCATATCAGCAACAATGTTCAGGAAGAATCCCATTCCTGAGTTGCAAGCTATCCATTCTCAGTGTCCAAGGTTCTAGCAAGCCTAAAAGATGTCGGTTGTGCGTACTGTCCAGTATGACCCTAAAGGTACTGAATTATATGACTCGATGTACATCAACCTGATCTTTTGGAAGCTTCTAGAAAGTGAAGAGAAAGATTGTCTGAAGGCCTAGCTGGTTGCAGCCAATACAGTGGTCTCCCTTATGGTCTGTGTAGTTTGTCATGTTACGAAGCTTATTTAACCCACAGCCACAGACTAATTAATGAAGTCTCCATGAGATTCCATTCAAGTCTCCATAGCAAAATTAATTTAAAATGGGTGGCTAAAGCCAAACACATTCTGGCTAGGCTTATAAATGCCCTAGGGCAAATAGCCTAGTATGAACCTATGAACCTATGAGATGTACATTCCAGATGAAGTATATGGAAGAAATATGTACCACATAACATGCAAATCACTGTAGCTAGCTCATTAGACTTAACATATTGATTCCTTTGTGAGCATACTCAGCAGGAAATCTTTGCTGCAATGTGGTCTGGAAGAGCATATTTGACGAAACAAGTTCCTTTGACTCATGAGAACAGTATGCTTCATCTATAAATTATTATAACCATTTTAATTGCACTTGCAGATTGTAAACTAAGCTATATATGTAGTTTATATGTGATCTGTAATAGTACTGTTAAAATAGTATATTTATGTTTTTGAAAATTGCAAAAAAAGTATAATGAATAAAATGTTCCTAAATATATTTAATTCCACAACATATTCCTCTGCTCTTCCTCCATATTGAGCAACAACTCCTGCAGTAAAGCACGTAAAGTCATTTAGTCCTGACCTCTAGTCTGCACTAATCCATAATTTGTTGGTATTTTCAAGTTCTCTGTGAATTTTAATCAATTTAAAATACATTGGCAGCATTCCCTCTACTGCTTCTTTTCTGTGATTTCTTCCCAGCTCTGATGAAATGTTCCACGTCTATGAAATCAGTCATATCTGTGCTTGTCAAAGTGGCACAGTGCAGATAGAGCCAAGATATGATCTTTTTTTGCCGCAGTTAAGTCCACTCAGCTTTCTATAAAGTCAGTGTCTGTGTAGTTTTAGTGTTTTCACAGGCACTTAGTTTCAATTAACAGGTTGGGTTTATGCTTACCACAGTAAGACTAGTGAGAGAGAGATTCTGTAAAAGCTGCTTATCAAGCTTTGCCATGATCTTTACAACTGACTGGTTTGCAGCACTGGATAGAATAAGCAGATTTGTGGATGTGTGTGTGTGTGTGTGTGTGTGTGTGTGTGTGTGTGTGTGTGTGTGTGTGTGTGTGTGTGTGTGTGTGTGTGTGTGTGTGTGTGTGTGTGTGTGTGTGTGTGTGTGTGTGTGTGTGTGTGTGTGTGTGTGTGTGTGTGTGTGTGTGTGCGCACATATGGTTGTGCTTTACTGTTAATGCCTTAACTTGAGCTGTACTTGCAGAATTAAAATGTTTCTTGCATAAACTGCTCCATGTTACCTATTTCTTCTTTCCTGTACATTTGTCTATGACTGTTTTTTCAGATATTACAATGATTTATCCCACACTCAGTAAGTCTGCCAATAACATCAAGTTACACTTGAGTTTACATTCTTTCTGCAGTTTGTATGCTTACAGCTATTCTATTTGTAACATTTGTTCCCCCTGTTGCTTGCATTTTCCACTAGAATTGTTTATTTCTTCTAGTCTGGGGGTGTTTTAATTTAACTTGCAGGATCATGTCATTAACAAATAATGGTTAATGTACTGTATTTTCTTAGTGCCTTTTATTTATAGCTTAATACCTGCTCAGCTCAAAAGAGGTCAGATGCTCAGTTCATAAGAGGTCAGATCTCTGCAAGATGTCCCCTGACACCCTAGGACTCGTCTCCAGGAATGGGTCCATCTTACTTTCTTTATTATCCAAGAAAATGTAGTTATCTGCTTCTTTTCATCAGAATGCTGATCAACACCACCTTCGCTTCTTCCCAATTATGCAAACCATTTCACTCTCTCACTCTCCTAAAACTGAATTTAATTCCCTTATTATAATAGTATAGCTAATTTATAATGACTTATCTAAGGTATATCATTTATGAATTTGTACCTATGAAATTTCATAACACAAACTCTGCAATATATTTGCAAACATTGCTGATCTCTAATGCTAAAAATATTGTTTGCAATTTCTGATTATATGACAGAAGTAATATCTCAGACAGTTTTTAATTAGACTATAAATTCCAGTGGGATGATACTATAATGCTCAGACTGATTTAAGGATAAGAATTCTGAATAAGCACGACTAACACAGTCTCTCAAGTAACCTTGTTATTAGCTTGTTATATAACAGACCAGAGCCAGAAATATTTATAACTAGTCGACAGCAAACCACGGTGGTGCAGGCCAGGGCCGGCCTTAGCTGAAATGGTGCCACATCATACTCAAGGAACACCCCTATTTGAGCCACATGCAGGTCACTCCCACAAAAGCCACTCAAGTTATTTCTTTCAATTTTTAAATGCATGAAAAATCAGTGACCCCTGTTTCATATACTATACAAAAGATACCTTGTAATGTAGTTAAACTACAAGTGAAGGCTGAATTCTCATTAATAAACCTACTAGATCTATTGCTCTTTCAAGATGTCATATACAGTCATGACAGACAGTAACTGCATTGCTTTTACAAGGTGCATTGATGTTTATGTGATCAGAGTGATTAAAATACATTTCTTTATACTTAAGATTCAGCCCTATTTATCATCTATCTCTGTTACAAATTTGACATAAGATCACCTTTCAACCTGCACCAATGGAAGGACATCAGCTCAAGTACTCTATCATGCAATTCACTGAAATTTAGCAGCTATAGTGGCTTACTCCATGCAGTCAGCTTTACAACATATTTAAAAACTGAGTTAGTGCTTCTAGTGCTGTTAAGTATACATAACGTTAATACATAATTCAATTTCAGTTCCTTTGCCCCCCCCCCCAAAAAAAGCACATATGTGGAGGTGAGCTGTATTGAACTGCAAGCTAAACCAGTGAGCCAGGCCTCCTATCCTTAAAATAGAACCAAGATCACCACATGGCTATTCTTGCATAAAAGAAAGCACGATACAACCGAGTACCTAGTTAAGCCAAACATGAGTAGGAAATGGCAAAGACAGGATCACAATTCTTAGTTATCGCATAAAGTTAAAACTAAAAATGGAAAGCCATCTTAACAGCCGGAAATATCACATTACAAACAAGACAGATAAAACTGCTACCAAAGTATATCACTCCAGATTTTGATTATTCCAAAGACAGGCTGTGGTACTTCAGTATAATGCATAACTATTGTTGTCTATCATGCTAAACTTCCATTTGTATGATTTACACAGTTACATCAAAGTACATAAACACTGCTTCTGCTAATATGCATCACTGCATTACAAAGCTGTGATTTCACACAATTTATAATTAAACTGACCTCACAGCCACAAAATGACATTTAAAGCTAGCAATGAAAGGAATGGTAATGACTTAATGAAAAAACTAGCAATGAAAGGAATGGTAATGACTTAATGAAAATACACCATCTATTTGTAAACCACTGCCTTTCTTATCTAATGCAATTGTATTGAAATGAACTTAACCTTTGATGGAAAGAACTGCTTTCTCCAACAACATATGTACATACACACTGGCGATACATCTCAACCTCTTAGAGCAACAAATCTGGATAAACCCATACAAAAAGTGGGACAAAGGCCCTAAAATGGGACAATTTTTTTCATACTGCTCTTAAACTTAGAAAGCTGTTAGAGTAACAGGTTTTGCATTGACGTGACTTTTCTAAAGGGCATGGACACTGAAACTGATGCCTGTCATTTTCAATCTTCAGTCTTTAATGATTTGCCACAAAACCATAATTTTTTGAAAACAGACAAAAATAAGGCAACAATCTGGAAATTCTGTGGAAATACTGACACCAGATACAGGCTGGTTGCAAATGGCTATAGTAGCATGATGCAGTCACTGAGCACTGTGGGATTGGTCACCTAGTTACATAGCTTAAACTGGTCAAATTATGTAGTAATTTCCACAAAACTCACACAACTCTTCTATTTCAGTAAAATTACATCACTGAGAATGCAGGCTGGGAATATTCAATAAGTTTCATCGATCAAAGCTGAGCTGATTGCTTGGTTCTGCCTCACTACATCATTTTGCAAATTTTACAGCCAGAGGAAACTGGTCAAAACAAATCCAGACATTCTCACCACCCTAACAAAATATATAGCAACCTCCCCTGCTCCAGGTTTACAATGGTAAAACAGAACAAATCCAGACATTCTCAGGACCCCAAACAGACCACAGAAAGCAGCACAATGCTTAGTGAACTCCCACCCTCCTCCCGGTTACAGCAGTCATCTTCTTATGTTATTTTGCAGAGTAGCTCTACAAACCTGGTAGAGACAAATAGCAACCTGACCATGTGGTGGTGACACCACTCTGTGCAAAAGTTGTAACAGACTGTGTGATGTTGCATCTCTGATAACCTGAGATCACCTTTCATGTTCCATTTATTCAGTTCTTGCCCATGTCAGGTCTACTAAACATTTGTAACTTACACTGGAGACCAAAAAACTGAAACTGCAGCAGTACAGGTATTAATGCAAAGGCTCTTACAGTAAAATATAATAGTTTGCCTTTCATTGGATATTTGCAAAAGTAGGAAAACAAAGTCCTGGGTAAATGGTAGAAAAATATCAATATCTTTCCTTCACACACCTCATTCATAAATAGACCTGCCACCCACATGCATTGTTAGCCCCTAGACCAAAACTGTAGTAAGCCTAGCCATTCCAATTGCTGTCTAGATTATGTCCAATAAATAAGTCAAATACTTTGAAGACAAAACCATGCCTCCATCATTAGAAATACAGTTATCACCACAACAAATCCAGGATCAAAATTAGAATATGCTATAAATGTTAAACAGTGTCAGCAACATAAAATTAAATTTTCCTGAATTGACCACTCTTTGGAAGTGCTTTTAAATGAAAAGTGTCTCCTTCGGACAATGTACTAAAACTAGTAAAACAAACACAGCATCTCCCTAGAATACAACACATAGGAACTACCCATTGCAGTCAGCAGCTTACCTAGCAGCGTTTGAAATTAAACCATAAAATCTCAACATGCATCTCATTTAAACATCCTCCTGTAGACCTGAATGATACCCATGTGTACAGACAATATCAGGTATTGCAGTCCCACCTAGATTAGTCTGAGCAGGCTCACTTGCAAGCAACTCAACTTCTTGCTTTAGAATGGGGGCAAAAAAAAATGGGGGAGTATTAAAATCGCAGTTCAGTGAGAGACTAAAATTACTGACGACGACTGACATCTTCTTCTTATACCTTACAGCAGCACACAACAGCATTTTGAATAAATTAAATTTAAACAGATTTTCCAGACCCTGTTAAGCATAAAGGTATTGGTTCCTTTTAGGCGGGAGATTTCTGACTGTGACAGAGGTGGAAAGGAAAGGCACAGTGGACTGTCTATTAACCTTTCGCTGTCTGGCTCAGTACCTAGTAACTCAGTGACCTTATACACTTGATAATGTCTTTGCTTGATGTCTTTAAGCAAAAATGTTAGCTAATATTAATAACACTTAGAGTGTTTGATTCTTATATTAAACTAAAGCATGGGCAACGAAACAATAAAATACAGATGGAATATATTGGTTTTCACAATCGATTCAAGAGTTACATTCTTCTTACCCACTAAAGGAATCTTAGAAAAATTCTAAGAAAAATATTGTTGATCGTTTTTTTTTAATCGATTTTTCTTAACTTTTTAAAATGTTATTAGAAAGGTGATTTATGTATTTGTTTACATAGCTCTCAACCTTCCATCTCAAAAATGTAGAACACACCTCTGAACCTCTTAGTGCAAGAATCTGGATAAAGCCTAAAATGATGGCGGACAAATAGGATATATTTTAAATATTTTTATTATTTTCAGATGTTGAGAGGGCTAGGCTGCTGCACACCTCGAGAGTCTTGCCAGAAGAAAAAGAACTGAAAAAAAAAAAAAAAAAATAAACAGCCAGAACCTGCTGCTGCCAGATGTTTCACTTCTTCAACGCTAAAACGTGAAATGAGAAATAATTTCATAATTATATAATGCTTTTTGCTAAGGCAAGCACACACCAAAAAAATTAAAAAAAGTTTTTTTTTGTCGACCTGTGGTCAAGAGAATCAGGATCAGATATCCATTGAGCAGTATAGAGGGGACGTCAGTGGTATGAAAGCATCATGGATTGGATGCTTTAGCCACTGACTGATCACATAGATGCAACTGAAGTGGGGAAGTGAAGAAGAACAGAAATTTCAAATGTTAAAGAAGATTGCGCTTATGAGGGTTGGCTGGCGCGGGCGCCTCAGGCGTGTTGCAGTTTTCGCCTATGCCTAAGGCCGGCCATGGGTGCAGCGGTACATTGTTGCCTCACAGCAAGAGGTTCTCCCATTCGATTTTCGGCTGGAATGCGGGGAGTGTCTTCTGTGTGGAGTCTGCATGTCCTCCCCGCGGTTGGGTGAGCATTCGAAAGACATGCGTAAATGAGAGTGCCTTCGTTGAAGGTTGGATGTTGTGCTGGCACCTTGGTGTTCGTCAAAATCTACTGCCAATCACTAGCGAACCGGAGTTCCGCTGTGGCGAACCCTAACCAGGAAAAGCCGAAAGAAAACAACAAGTTGACAGCAAAATTCTGCATATGAAAGTTAATGATAAATAACTTGAATTCTGCATGTACAATTTAATGACAGATAACTTTACAAGGCTAAATGGAAAATATTTCAGTTTGATAATTTTTGCATGATTTAGTATGACATAACTTCCTGCATTAGGACAATGTTAATTAATGCCACTAATAACTTGTTTGTTGCACTCATACCCTGAACATTGTGTGTTCATTTCATAACTATGGATGTAGTATCCCAAGCAAAGTACCTGTATTTTTACCTCTGAAGTTATATTTTAATGAACTCCAGTGCAAAAGCAAGTGCTGCTTTCACCGTTGAGCAAAAGCCATCATTCTGTATGAAGTAATTACCTGCAGACTTGTATTGTACATGCTTAATGCTTACGATCTGTTGTGACTTCATAAAAGCTAGCTAGTAACCAGTGCTATATCCTAACTCTTTACTTCTTCTAATGAGAGTGCAGATCTATAAATGGCCTTTATTTTCTCTGAGAAGGAAGGCAACTGCTCACAAATGCTATTTACGCACTGTAACAGTCAGTCTGTCGTAAAGTGTTCCTTGTTCATTTCCCTGAAGTTTTCACTTCCAGTATACAACTGAAAGTAGGATGCATGCTTTGAATTTATTAAATTGTAGTAAACTTAATAAAGTTGTAAAGGTGTTTTGATTTCACTTATTGCAAATGTACTTATTTGTGGAATGCATACCTCTCAACTATCCTTGATTTTGACTCAAATTTTAGCTCTGTCCCTCTTAATCCCTCCTTTGGACAAAAGGTGGTGAATTATACTTAATACATAATGACAGTAATTAAGAGTTACATAGTTATTTACTTCAGGATATGTATATTAATTCACATTTTCTTATTCTGTTGATGCTTCAAGTTAATAAAATTAATATTTTAAAAGTGTTCCTGATTATTTCTGGATTTGTCCCTGATTCTGCAGAGATTTGTCTCTGATTGGTTGAGAGCTACGGTAGAATGTGTTGTACTTGACATAGTGTAGTCTAGTGCTTTGCAATTTATGAAGTGTCTAATCACAGTTGAGTTCCTCTGAAAAGTCCTCTTATTTGTGTTGAGGGTAAAACTGTGTCCGGCCTTTCAGCATTAAAGTACAAAAATCCCTGATGCAAACTTTTTGCTGTCTTTTATTTATTAAGAATTATTTGTTATTGAATATGTGCAGCACTTAAGATTTAAAAGGTTAATATGTGAAGCAGTTTAGTGCTATTTATTTATTTGTGTATGTCTGCTTGTATGCATGTATCCATGTCTCTGTCTTATTCATTCATTCATTCATTCATTCATTCATTCATTCATTCATTCATTCATTCATCCAAACTGGATTAGGTCCAGTAGGCTTGTGGCCTATTTTTCAGGGAAGTCCAAAGTGTCTTTATACACAAATAAGTACATTTTGACAAGGCACTGGGAAAGTTGCCCAGCATTTTTCAGTACGGTGCACTGCTGTTGTTTCAATATATACTTGTTTTTATTTGTATTTCTAAATATGCATATATTCCTTTCTTTTATAGTTTCTGCATATACTGAGCATTAATGGTTTCATTGGCTAATAAAGTTAAACTCCCCTGCTCTTGTTAGGCCTTTGAGGAAAGAAAAAAAAAATACAATCTATTTTCAGTGGGGGATTTCATTTGGCATTATATGAGTTATATGTCAAGAGAGAAATGAAGGGTTTCAGAAAGAACAGTTCATATTAAGAAACTACTAAACATGTTTTCTTATACTGTAAAAAGGAAAGGGTTTTCCTGAATTTTGCACCAGCACAATTGTTTTTGTTTGGCCTTAAGCATGGTTTCAATTGTTTTTGAATTTTGTGGCAATATTTCATATGCAGCAGTGAAATTTGTGAACAAAATATTAAGGAATTGTTTGCAGTTTATTTGGAGGCATTCTTTACAATAAGCCATGGAACAATAAGAATATATTGACCAAAATAAATATATGTTTAGCATGGAAGGGGTGAGACGGCTAATATGTTTAACGTATTTTATGTTTACTTAACATTTCTTTATTTGTATACTTTTTCATTTTGTATGTAATCTTCATACAGGTGATTATTTTATATGTGGTAATATCTATTATATTACTGTAACTTCTTTTTTTTTTTTTTTTTTTCAAAACAGGTTTATTGTTTTAACATACAAGAGAAATATCATAACAATTTTATACAAGTAATTAAAAATAGATATGATTATAACATTCAACAAAACAACTAAAGTATTTACAAAGACATCCACTACAATCAGATCAATTAATTAAACTAAAATACCATGCTATTGAAATTAGGATTTTTTTAACAAATTTTGTAAATTATTCCATACAATATAATAAGATGTTTTTCTAGTTGTTCTTGACCTAATTGTGTTTATTTCCATATGGCACACTATATTCATAACATTTTTAAATTCATTGAACGAAGGAGGTGTATCTGAAATCCAATTTCTGGTTATTATTTTCCTAGCCACTGCTAGAATAGACCATAACAAGGGAAGCTTAACCTTTTTAACACTTTGAGGTACAGGTGTGTTGAATAATATAAGAGATTTAGAAATAATGAAATTATCTGTAAAAAGAGCCTGCAAAATTCATTAATTGACTTCCAGTATTCTTTCAATTTTATACAGTCATAAAACATATGAGCCCAGTCAGCATTAATTTCTACATTACATCTATTACATAGATTATCTTTATTATTTATTTTATTTATCATCAAAGGTGTATAAAAAGATCTATGTAAAAATTTCCATGTATAAAGTCTCCAGACAATGGAAGACGTAGTTCTATAGGCAGATTCCAATATATATTGTTTATCTTGTTGATTTGGTGGGTCCCCATTAATAGAAGTGAAATAATTCCAGTATGTATCTACACTGTAAAAAGTTTCTTGTCTGATAATTTTATGTATGTATGAAAGTTTACCTTTATCAGAAACTATATGTTGTAAATTTAATATCAAGTAATCAATCAGTGTTGGAATAGATTCTTTAACTGTTATAGACATTAGATCTATTTTATTAATGAGATGTTGTCTAAAGGTCTGAACCTCTAACCAGCAAGTTTCTCTTAGATCAAATTCTTGTTTTAAGAAATCTAGATTTTAACTTTATTATCAGATATCAACTGATACCAGTACTTTAGATCATTATCTATAGCTAAATGAGTTCCTTCAGAAGTAGATGACAAAAGCATACCCTGAGTATACATTATAGGAATATAATAAAATTCCATTCCCTATATTTAGGGTGCATGAATATAAAGTTACGATAGCTAATAATAATATTTAATGGGTAACAAACCATATGTTTAGGTGTAATAGGTGAAGTACAAAATTCCTTTAGTAACCATAACATGGAGTTATTTACAATCATATTTCTATGTGTTAAGGAGATTTTCATGAAGTGCATACTAATTAGCTCCCAATAATCTTTCCATTTTGCGACATATGACTGATCTATTAATAAAGTAATAACTTTTACAATAGAAGAGATGGTATATAAATTAAAGTCTGGAAAAGAAATACCCCCTTGAGACCAGCTATTAGTATGTTTCTTTAATGGAATCCTAGGTCTATTAGGTGCCCATAGGAAATTTAACATTAGTGTATTCAGTTTCTTGATAATTATTTTTGTAGGTGGAAGTATTATTGATTGTATTAAGTATAAAATCTTGGGGAATATTATCATTTTAATAATTGTAAGTCTCTCCTCCATAGTAAAAAACATATTATTCCAGGTATTAAAAAGATTTTGTATATTAAGAAAACAGGCATTATAATTATTATATATAATAGATTTAATATCTTTAGATAGTATTATACCTAAATAAGTTATCTGACCTGAATTGGGTACATATTTAGTAAAATCACTAATGAGAATATCTTTTCGTGTATATATAGGTAGTATTTTAGTTTTTCTTCATTGAATATTAAACCAGAAATACTTTTAAAATTCATCATTTTATCAAATAGAGACTGCATAGAAGAATTAGATCCTGCTGATGTAATTAGAACATCATCTGCAAAAGTTGAATTTTGGATGTTGTATTTTCATCTATTTCAAAACCCTCTATGTCAGTACTGTTTCTGATCAAATTAGCCCAAGGCTCCATTACTAAAGTGAATAATAGTGGAGAAAGTGGACATCCTTGTTTTGTACCTTTAAAAATGAGTATTTTTTGTGAAACATATGTTCCTACCTTAATATAAGCCAATGTTCCTTTGTATAAATGCTCAATTAGATTTACAAATGCATCTGAGAAGTTTGTGCACTTCAGTAAGGTAAACAGATAGTCCCAACTTACTGAATCAAATGCTGAACTTATATCAAGACTAATAAGTGTTAAATCTTTCTTTTTCCTATTTGCAAAATCAATTAATGTTAAAGTTCTTCTTATATTATCAAAAGCATTTCTATTTACAATGAAGCCTGTCTGATCTATATCTATAATGCCGGGGATGATTGTCTTCAGTCTATCAGCAAAATACTCATAAACATTTTATAATCAACATTAAGTAATGAGATGGGCCGATATGAAGTACATCTAGTTGGATCTTTATTAGGTTTTAAAATTGGCGAAATAAATGTATATTGCCAAGATGGGGGGGGGGGTTATTAACTCAGTTTGGGCCAAAATAAAAACCTTATGTATTAATGAATATGTACTTTTAGAAAGTATTTTATATATCTCTGGTATAATACCATCATTACCCGGTGCTTTGTTTGATTTAAGCTTATTTATTTGTGTAATAACCTCTGTATATGAAATACTTTTGTCCAATAGTTTAATCTGTTGTTTATTAAGCTTTTTTTCATGTTTGTGGTTATAAACTCCTTTATTTTATCTTTAGGTTCCATGTTAATGTTATTATGGTTAATTTTGTGAAAGTGATTTCTAAAGTCATCTAGTATTTCTGGTATACTAGAAACATTCTTCTTTTTCCTTAGAGAAAAGATTTCTTTGATATGGTTTTGTTTATTCAACCTTTTTGTTTTATTTTTAGGTCTATGTAAGTATTTGGGGCTTATTGAATAAGACAAAAACTTGTATTTCTCTAAAGTTATTTTAACTTTATGAGTTAAAATTTCTTTGTATTTCTCATTTAGTTTGTTTATTTCTTCAATGACTTTCTTGTCCATAATATTTTCTTTATTATTATGTTTATAAGAGTCTAATATACTTTTAATATCTAACAATTCCTTATCCCAAGATTTCCTTTTATTATTATACCATCTGATACTTTGCCCATATAGATATGATTTTAAGGCATCCCAAACATAGACAATGGAGACTTCAGGAGTATTATTTATGTCTAAAAAATGTTTTACTTCTGAAAGTATATATTCTTTATAGTCTTTTAGTTGAGTTAAGTATGCTGGTATCCTTTTGATCTGAACATTATGAGTATTTTTATCATGAATTCAAAAACAATTGAATTATGATCAGATATAGGACATGAAATGATTTTGGAATTAATTAAATCTGTTACCATCTGGTTAGAAATAAATACCCTATCTATTTTTGAATAAGTTTTGTATCTGTTAGAAAAAAGGTGTATGGTAATGATTTTGAATCTATCTGATTATTAATATCATTCAAATGATAAGAATTAGCAAAATCATTTAAATGTTTTGCATTAGATGTAATTCTTCTTTTCCTATAGTGGTAGTATCACTTTCATGTAGTATACAATTAAAGTCACCAGCTAAAATAATATCTCCTATAGAGAATGATATGATCTTATCAAGATGATGTTTCATTGTATTAATACCAATTCCAGGTATCCAATATACATTATTTAAAGTGTAAGTCTTCCCATTAATTTGTATTGTAACCATACAAAACATTCCTTTGTCATCCTGATAAGACTTAATGGTTTTAGGAATGGGCATACTTTTATTCCATAAAATAGCCACTCCTCTTTTTTCTGAGTGTGCTCTGAACTAACCAATACTGTATATTTGTTTGTGGCTAGTTTATCAATATCTTTTTTCAAGAGATGGGTTTCTTGCAGGAAGACTAAGTTGGCCTTATGGAAATTAATGTATCTTATTAGGCTTGCCCTTTTACATGGATTATTCAGTCCATTAATGTTTAATGAAATTCCTTTTAAAGATGTCATTTGGCATTTTTAAAACTTAAGAATCTTATGATCAAAATAACAAATAACAACATAAGTAATGTTACATCTCCTCCTTTAGGTGTACCTTTAAATATAGCTGTATTTATTGAATCTCTTATGGGATTTTGTATAGGATTCAATTTTGTTTGTAGTGACAATGAGTGTACAAAATATATTGTGGATGTCAAAACTATATACATATAACAATGAACAAGTGAAAATAATGTAAGGATTAAACCTTGCATCCAGCCTGGAGTTAAAAACTCCAACTTAGAGTAGTATTTACCACTCAAGTTAACCCCCTACCCTAAGCAGCAGTACCTCAGCTACCACCTTATTAATTTAATACTGGTTATATTTAACTTAAATTAACAGGTTTCAATTCAATTATCTAGCAAGACAAGACTTCACATTTGATAAAACAGCATCATATAAACTAAAATAAACTTTTTTTTAAAAAAAAACTATTCATACTACTATATACATCTATGTAATATAATACACTTGTATTCAAATAGCATTCAAATAATCTTGATATTAGGAACCAAGAGGAGAGAGAGAAATAAAAGACATGAAAGAGGGAGAGAGAGTGAAAGAAAGAGAGAGAGAGAAAAAAAAAGGAAGGCATATTTACATATTAATTTATTAAAAGTATGTAAAAATAAGTTCTAACATTCATTTAAATCAAAAACTTTGGCTAATATGGTTCAGACATTACATATATTAAGATGCATCTATTTTCTGTCATGTAAATGCAGTCAACAGCCTCCAAAAAAAACCTTGAATTGCTTGTATATGAGCATTTTACTCATACTCATTATTGTCAATAAAATATTATATTTATAGAAATTGTTATAAATCATACTGCATAGTTATGCAAATTCTCAGAAACACTTGCATTATTGTAAAAAAAGCCATCTGTATTTTGTATGTCTATACTACTGCTTTAAAATATATCACATGACAATTTCTTCCAGAATAGAGTTATAAGATTATTTATGCTTGTCTATCAGATGAATTAAATGAGTTATAGTAATGTATATGTTTGGAACATAAGTTTTTAACACAGATTAGTATGCTGCAGTCAAGTAGATTTTCAAAAACACTTGAATAAATGTTTCATTTTCTATGCCTTCTAAAATAAGACATTTACTTACTACAAGAAACTGCATCATTTAAAATCATTATAACTGAGATATTTTATGAATTATAACATATATATTTAAGTAATTATATAAAATAACTCACATTTAAATGTTAAATAGTTCATTTTCCTTCACATAGTCACATTTGCATCAGTTCTACTTCCTGGTAAAGTGTTCTTCCTGAATCTGCGATGTGTCAGTGTGATATCTGGGTCAAAGGTCAAATTGACTGCTTTCAGCTTCTCTGTGAGAATTCTGAGAGTTGAAGCTTTTGAAACAACTCGAGGACACTATAGAACCAAATCCAGAAGTGAGTGGTCAAATTTGACTACTCACTTCTGGATTTGGTTCTATATTTTACACATTTACGAGTGGCTTGAGTGTTTTTCTGTATAAGGCAGCGTTTGGTACTTTAACTCGAGGACACTGTTCATGAGGTAGCCCACATCCCAGATTGTCTCCCTTAACATTTTGGTGGGAAACTTGTTAAAAACTAGTGACAAACATTCATTTAGCAGTGTAAATGCATCTAAACATGACAAAACCTTCGCGATGTATTTTACAGGTTATTACAGCCTCTGTGTAAGTGAAATTAAGCCCAAAGTTATTAATAAGTAATAAAACTCAATATTTTTGTCCCAACTCAATTTTTATGCAAATCTTATTATTTACTGTGTCTATATGATCAAAAGCATTTCTATATATTAATATGAAAAAAAAATAAAGAGAAAGAATAAAGAAAAGAAAAAGAGAGTAGAAAATAAAAGAGTGTAAAGCAGAAATAAAAAAATGTAAGAGAAAGCTATAAGAAGTATATACAATGGAATATTACTGTTTATATTAATAGAGTTAAAAATAAAACATATTATTTACTATTATTTAGTTCTAATTATTATTAGTTAAAGCATGACAGATTATTTACAAACAAGCATAAGCAGTATAATCAAGAAAGTATAATTAGGATTAGCATTTGAAGAACATATAAACTTTTTACAAGGAATAAATATGTTATTATTCCATTTATCATATTTTCATTACTCTTCTCTCCCTGCCCTCCCCCACCCTTTACCCACTACATAATCTAAATAGAATGTCATTGTTTAAACAAAGAAAAGAAGAAAAGGAGAAAAAAAGAAAAAAATGTATCAAATTACTGACCTTACTTCTCTTTTTCAGAAAGAGAAACAAATTGAATAATAGCTTGTTATTAGTTCCTCAGATATTTTGATTGGTTATGAAACAAAACATTTCTTTGCACACAGAGAATAACTTTGATTAAATCTTTTTCAGTATATTTGTGGCTTTCTGGAAATGCAGGAACTATATTTAAAAAGATTAATAATGAAGTAAAATGATGAGAGAAAAAAAAGAAAAAAAACAGAACAAATCATTTGTTTTTTAGTCTCTTCTTCTTTTCTGAAGTCTTCCACAAAGTTTCAGTTGCCAGTCTCTTTAATGAAGGACTAGCCCATTCCATTTCCTCTATTTTATCCAAAATCTTATTTTTTTTGATAAACAGTAAAGCAGAGTCTAAGTCATCAAAAATTTTAGGACCATCAGGATGGAAGATTTTTAGCTTGGCAGGAAACAGAAGGTATGTTTTAAACTGTGCTTTTTTAAGCTCCCTTATTAGTGGCAGAAAAACTTTTCTTTTAGCTATTACCAAGGAAGAATAGTCATTGTCAAAACGCACAGTTGTCTCATTAATCTTAACAGGAGCTTTGGCCCAAGCAGATTTAAGAACCATCTCTTTATCAAAAGATGATAGAAATCTAACTATAACTGATCTAGGATAGTTTTTGTTAGAGTTAGTATTAGCTATAGATCTATGTGCTCTTTCGATACCAAAAGAGAATTCTTCTGGTAAGTCTAAAGTTTTAGGGAGCTATGTTGTTAAAAAAGAAGTAATATTGTTACCTTCAATATTTTCTGGCAGTCCAAAAATCCTAAGGTTATTGCGCCTAGATCTATTTTCCAGGTCATCCATCTTTGTTTGTAAATGTGTATTTTGTTTCAGCAGAAACTCAATGTTGATTTCCTCTTCTTGGATTCTATTTTCCATGTCATTCACAGCTTCTTCTATGCCTGTCATCTGGATCTTCTGTTGTTGCAGGTCTATATGTAACAAGTCTATTTGTTTTGTAGTTTTTTCTATGAAGGTATCAATTTTAGTATCCATTTTATCCATCTTAGCAGTAAGTTGCTGGATTATAGTTATCAGAGACTGAAGTTCTTTCTTGATGCTGGAGTCTCGAGAATTTGTCTTACTGGAACTCATTTCAGACTGATAAACTGACAGGAAAATTTCCAAAGTGATTTCTGACAGGAATATTGTTAAAATTTCCTTTCTTTTTTAGATATAGTTCAAGAACTATATAAAACAAACATATTTAGAAAGAAAATTACTTCAAAAATTATTTTTTTAAGTAATTAATTCCTATCAGTGTAATGAAATTGGTGGAGCTGAAGAAATCTGCTGCTATCCTGTGTTCATCCTTGGCCACCTTATATTACTGTAATTTCTGTATTAAGTACTTTTAATACAATTCAAAGCACCTCTCTTCCTTAAAAGGAATATTGAACAGGAAATTTGGAAAGCATAGTATCAAGTAAGAATTATGAAGGATACAAAACAATGGCATGGTACAGAAAGAAAACGTGGTAGGATTTTATTAAAGAAAATTATTCTATGAGTCCAGCATGGGATATATGAGAACCTAAACTAAAAAGTTGATTAGGAAAAGAACAAGGTTACAAAGGGATGTGGGAATTTGGGATTGTGGTAGTTTCATACAAAAGGAAAAAATGAGAAGACAGTCTGCAATTATTATTATGACTTAGACTCTGCTTTACTGTTTATCAAAAAAAATAAGATTTTGGATAAAATAGAGGAAATGGAATGGGCTAGTCCTTCATTAAAGAGACTGGCAACTGAAACTTCGTGGAAGACTTCAGAGAAGAAGAAGAGACTAAAAAACAAATGATTTGTTCTATGTTTTTTTTCTTTTTTTCTCTCATCATTTTACTTCATTATTAATCTTTTTAAATATAGTTCCTGCATTTCCAGAAAGCCACAAATATTCTGAAAAAGATTTAATCAAAGTTATTCTCTGTGTGCAAAGAAATGTTTTGTTTCATAACCAATCAAAATATCTGAGGAACTAATAACAAGCTATTATTCAATTTGTTTCTCTTTCTGAAAAAGAGAAGTAAGGTCAGTAATTTGATACATTTTTTTTTCTTTTTTTTTCTCCTTTTCTTTTCTTTTTAGTCATAGCACATATTTATGAAATATAAAAAGGTGAATGGATTATGAGTAAATAAGCAATAATTAATGATATGAAAGAAGAAACTACATTTCTGAAAAAAAAATATATATATGTTTTGCTTTATGTAAATATATTGGAGCTGAGTTGATGAGAAAAGTAGAAGAGGGATGTTGATTACTGACTCTCTCTGATTGTGTGTGTGTGTGTGTGTGTGTGTGTGTGTGTGTGTGTGTGTGTGTGTGTGTGTATGTGTGTGTGTGAGAGAGAGAGAGAGAGCGACTTCCCTGATTGGTCTGGGATTTTTTTTAGGTTCATTGATGACTGCTAGCCTAATGACCATAGGCAGCCTTTTTAAGCTAGTCATCTTTTCCCATTTGTAAATGACAATATAACTTACACAGGGGCATATATTTGGGTTTGGGTGACACAGCATTTACAAGCTGCCTCCAACAGGGGCATAGGTGCCAGTCCAGGGGTTATTCTGGGTTGCATTTGAATGGAGTCATAGACAAACTTATCTTCACATGGATGGGAAGCCTATTCCATTGTAGGGGTAATTTATGAGACATGTACCTGTCCCTTCAGCATGCTCTGTTTATATTGTAAATGAGGTTTAGGTCCTTCAATCTGGT
Source organism: Protopterus annectens (assembly GCF_019279795.1). Lineage (NCBI taxonomy): Eukaryota > Metazoa > Chordata > Ceratodontiformes > Protopteridae > Protopterus > Protopterus annectens. The sequence goes on along the minus strand of NC_056731.1, from coordinate 863,921,094 downwards.
ATTTCTAATGCTGATAGACTTGTGAATGTGAAGCAAGTCCATCAGTAATGGATCAGATGATGCCTTGTAAGCCAAGCACAGATCACCTTGCAGTAGTCTGTAAGAGACTGAATTTAAAGATAAGGCTTTGAAGTAGTTTGCATATTTCATATGGTTCTGGCCTTGTATTCTTTCTGTGAGTAACCTCTGTGAGCATTCCATTTGTTGCATATGCCTGGTCAGGTACATACTGAAGAAAGCATTGTACTCAATTAGTAGCCTAATAAGGGCTGAACACAGTGGGCCCATGACATCCTTGGCCCTAGATACCATATCCTTGTTTATAATTTGAGCAATGTAGAATAACTTCCTTACAAGAGCAGACACATGATGGTCAAAGGCCAAGTCACTGTCCACATATATTCCCAAGTCCCTATTCCCTGGGTCTAGTCTTAGGGTGTATTATCTATTTGGTAATTCCCTGAGATGGCTGACTTTCCAAAAGATACTATTAAACATTTTTTGGCAATTAGTTTTAGACCATGGCTCTGGAACTAATTATTAGTTTGTGACAAGCCTTCTTGAAGGATAACAGTGTCCTTGGGAGGGGGGGGGGTTATGATAGCACCAAGCTTGCATTCATCCACAAACTTGGTCTACCAGATGCCTTAGATGTTAGTTGTGACCTCTGAGACATAGATGCCAAGAAGGATTGGCCCCAGCACTGAGCCCTGAGGGACTTTGCTTGTGACTCACCGTATAGAGGAGGTAGTGTTCTCTGTCCTGAATTTCTGTGTCCTATCTTTGAGTCAGCTGGATATCCAACAGGTAACATAGGGGTTTACTCCTAGTTTTGTGAGTTTGTCAACAATGCCTGAATGGGAAATAGTTTTGAATGCATTGGCCATATCCAGATAAGCATCATGTGCCATTTTTCCCTCATTCATAGCTTTTAGGACATTCTGAAAATGCCCATCAGGTTTGAGTAGGCACAATCTGCCTTTGAGGAAACCAAACTGTGTTGGATCTATTGCCTGAAGGTTTCCTATGTTTTTATTTATAATACCCATGGCATTTCTTTCCATGGCTTTACATAGTCATATTTATGGGTCTGTAGTTACCCAGGTCAGTAGATGGCCTGTCCTTGTGCAGAGGGATAACTGTTACAGTCCTCCATTCATTAGGCATAAAACAAATTGAGAGACTAAAATTGAACAGTGATTTTAGAGGTCTGAATAGGTCATGTTTCATGCTATTCAGGAGGCATCCCAGGATATTACCACAACCTAGAGATGTATTCTTTGCCTTGGAGAGCACATCGAGGACTAGTTTGCTAGTGCTAGCTGGGGGAGATATGGTTAGGAGTATCTCTTCAGTGGTGTCAGAGGGTGAGGGGAGGAAGATGGGTGAAACTGGAGCTAAATCTATCATTCTCTAGGTATACTATATTCTCCAGCTCTGTGAAGGTGGTTCCATTTACAATTAATTTAGCACACAATTGTGTATTACCTTTGAGGTTGCGAACCTGAAGTTGCCCTTTGCCTGCAAAACTATCTTTATCTCTAATTTGGCTTGGTGGACTTGATAAGATTCCTGAGTTGCTTATTTAGCTTTTATGAGGGTTTTGTTTCCATGCTGGGCTTTACACTTCTTAGTTTTGGCCATGGTTTTCTTCCTTTTAATACACAACTTGTTGATATTGGGATTCCACCAAGGTAGTTTCCTTTCTGAGGTAGTCCTTGCTTATTCTTGATGAGTACAGCTGCCTCATTGCAGCTGTTTACATGATCATATGGGGTTTCTGTGAACAATTCTGCATTGCTAGCAGAGTTCACATAGTGTAGCAGGGCTTGAAGTTTTGCCAGGGTAGCACTCAATAGTAGGAAGTTTGCTTTGGAATAATTCTTAAAAGTTTGAGGGTTAGATGGAGTCTCAGGTTTTAGTTAAGTTCAAAGGAGACAGCATTATGGTCCAAGCTGACAAGTGAGGATTTTTCACAGGGGTGGGCACAAAACTCACCCATGTTTGTGAGGTTCAGCTCAAGAATATTGGTGGTTATAGCGGGTGTATGGACTGCCTAGTCCAGAGTATTTGTGTGGTCAAAATCCTGGAATCTGTGGGCTTGTGTATTGGAAGCTGTGTATGTTTTCCAGTTTATAGTGGGGTATTTGAAGTTGCCCAACATTATAGTATTGGGTTTAATGCAGTGTGACTCCTGTTCATTTATATATGCAGTAAGGATATCGTGGGTGACAGCGGGGGACCTATAGCTTGGAGTGATATGGTATGAGACTGTTTATTGTGAGTTGGACACGTAGAAGCTCAAGTGCATCATACTGCTTGAACAGTCTTGAGATGTGACTATTTTTTTATGAATATTGAGTCATCCCCACCTTTTTTTTCCCCTTTCTGTGCAGTAGCTAGTCTAAATGTGTGGAAAGCATTATAGCTTTAAAAAAATTCTCCATAACTTACACAGAAGACTATATTCTTCAAGGTGAGGAGAGATTGCAGAGGATAGCATTTTTTGTTTAGACTACTGGCATTGAGCAGCAATACCTTTAGATTACCCTGGGTTGGTTTTACTATGTTTCAAGATTTATTATATTGGCATTGCCTAAAAAAGGAACTATGGCAGTAGTCAAAATGGTTTAGCCAACATCTGAAGGCCTAAAGATGCAGATCACCCCTGGTGAAGCAGAGTGTTCTGTCAACCAGCTGACAAATATTGTACCCTTTTCAAATGGCACCAGAATCTAAGCTAATTGTTAAAGTCAGGTATCCTTTGCTCATATTGCAACGTCATCCTTGCAGAAGGTAGAATGTTACTCAGTGCTAGGCTAAAACCATCTTACCTTGAGAGATCCATCATGTCTCTCTTCATATAGTTCAGAGATGTACATCTCAGGTCATTTATACGTACATGTACAATGACAGTGTCATATCAATACTTGTGGTTCAATGATGTGATTACGTGCATGATCTGGCAGATCCCAGCCCACGAAAGGGATCTGAACATGACCCTCCCCTTTCTCAGCATAGTAAGTGCAACATGACCCTCCCCTTTTTCACCATAGTAAGTGCAACGTCTGTATGTTTCATGAAGGAATGTCCTATGAGTAGAACATTGCTTGTGTGGTTGTTTACCAACTGAGACACTATATGTTGAAGCTGCATCTGTCATGGTAGATGTGTTGCTTTGGTAGAGTGTTTGTGATATTGCTGAGAATCCCTGTTGTTACAGCTGCATCTAAGAGACCATTGATGTTTGGGTAGATTACTTTTAAGAGCCTCAGCATGCATGAGTCTATGTGCTTGTTCTTTAGTGTAATGTGGTGTTGTGTGTTTCTGACAACCTGTTTGGTAATTGTAGTGACTGTATGTGAGAAAGATGGATTCTAATTGCCTGTGGCTATACAGAGCACTACTAAACTTCTGTACTTCTGCTTGGATGGAGCTGGATTGAAGCAGATACACTCAAATCTCAATGGCATAGCTGCCAAGCTTTGGTAAGCTCTGTGTAAAAGATCCTCACACAAACATGATGACTTTATGCATGCACAGAAAATCAATTGACAAGCAAAATGTCCTAGTGGTAAGTCACAATATCACAATCTAAAGTTTCCTCAGTGATTCCCAGGCTCAGAAGAGATCAGTCTCCTCTCTACTCCAGCTAGAGTGCAAACCTAACTTTTCCAAATGTGAAATCACTATGAAATATTCTAAAGTGCAGAAACATCAGCAGTTACACCATAGAATTTCAACAAAAACTTTAAATTAAATGCAAAAGTGCAAACCTAACTTTTCTAACCATAAAATCACTAAAAAGGAGCCCAAACAGCAGGAACATCAACATTTACAACAATAAAATGTCAGCAAACACTTTGAATTAAAAGACTAAGTCCTGAGACCCAACAGTTAAAGAATGAAGAAGTAAAGAAACTTAGTAAATAATGCAGAAATCTAACAGCCGTTCTTCGAAATTACAAGAAAAAATGGATATAGCTGGATTGAAACAGATGCACTCATATCCCAACAGGCAAAGAAAATCAACAAATAAGCAAAATGTCTCACTGGACCCTCACTACAATACAATCTAAGGCTTCCATTTTGATTTCCAAGCTCAGAAGAGACCATGATACTCCCTACTTCTTCTAGACTGCAAACCTTACTTTTCCAAATATGAAATCATGAAAACATGATTCCAAAGTGCAGGAACATCAGCAGTTACAACAATAAAATTAAAATATCAACAAACATGAATTAAATGCAAAAGTGCAGAAAACTAGCATTTAATACAATGAAATACAAAAACATGTTAACCTATGAAAAAGTGCAGAATACTAGCATTTAATACAATGAAATACAAAAACATGTTAACCTATGAAAAAGTGCAGAAATTCAGTTAATAATGCAGATATATAACATCAGCACTTTGAAATAACAATACAAAGTGCAATTCAGCAATGTTCAGTACATATTTAGTGTGGATGGAGCTGGCTTGAAGCTGATGCCCTCAAATGTCGATGTGTGGTTGCCATGCATTGGTTAGCTGTCTATAAATGAGCCAAGTTTCACCAAACTTGAGTTTATACAGGCACAGAAAATCAACAAACAAGCAAAATAGGCCACTGGCCAATCGCAACAGCACAGTCTAAAGTTTCCTCATTGATTCTCAGCTCAGAAGAGACCAGGCTACTCTCTAATCCCACTAGAGTACAGACTTAACTTTTCCAACTGTAAAATCACTAAAAAGGAGCTCAAAGTGCAGGAACTTAGTAATTACAACAGTAAAATACCAGCAAATGCTAAGAATGAAATATTGTTTGTGTCTTTCGGCTTTTCCCGGTTAAATATTAAAATGTAGAAACCCAGCAGTTAATAAAGTGAAATTACAGCAACACTTTAAAGTACGAAAAAGTGCAGACATTAGTAAACAATGCAGAAATATAACCACAGTACTTTGAAATAACAAGAAAAAGTGCAATTCAACTATGTGAAGCAAATACACTCAAATCTGAATGGCATGGATGACAAGCATTTGTAAGTTTTGTGTAAATCAGCCAAGCATCACACAAATGCAACAACTGTATACAGGCATAGAAAATCAACAAACAAGCACAGTAGCCATCTGGCCAATCACAACAACACACTCTAAGATATCTTCAGTGATTCTCAAGCACAGAAGAGACCTGACTTCTTTCTACTACAACTAGAGTGCAGACCTAGCTTTTCCAGCTGTAAAATCATTAAAAAAAGCCCAAATTGGAGGAACTCAGCAATTACAGCAGTAAAATACTACCAACCACTTTGAATTAAATGTAAAATTGTAGAACCCAGCAGTTAATACAGTGAAATTGCAAAACTTTAAAGTATGAAACAAGTACAGTAAATAATGCAGAAATATAAGAGCAGTACATTGAAATAACAAGAAAAAGTGCAGTTCAGCAATGTGGAATATTTATGCAGCTTGGAAAAGCTGGATTGAATCAGATACACTCAGATCTCAATGGTGTGGTTGACAAGTATTGGTAAGTTTTATGTAAATGGGCCAAGCATCACCCAAATGCAACAACTGTATACAGGCACCAAAATCAACAAGCAAGCAAAATAGCCCTCTGGTGAATTACAAAACACTGTAAGGTTTCCGTAGAGATTCTCAAGCTCAAAAGAGACCTGGCAATTTTCTACTCCCACTAGACTGCAGACTTACTGTATCTAACTGTAAAGACAATAAAAAGTAGCCCAAATTGCAGGAACTCAGCAATTACATTAGTAAAATACTAGCAAATGCTTTAAATTATTACATGTAAAAATGCAGAAACCCAGCAGTTAATACAGTAAAATGACAACACTTTAAAGTATAAAAAGTGCAGAAACTCAGTAAATAATGCAGAAATATAACAGCAGTACTTTGAAATAACAAGGAAACAGTGCAAGTCTGCAATGTGGAACTTATCTCACTGGGATGGAGTTGGACTGAAGCAAATGCACTCAAATCTCAATGGCATGGTTGCCAAGAATGGCAAGTTCTGTGTAAATGAGCCAAGCATCACACAAATGCAACAGCTGCATACAGGCACAGAAAATCAACAAACAAGCACAATAGCACCCTTACCAGTCACAATAACACACTCTAAGGTTTCCTCAGAGATTCTCAAGCTCAGAAGAGACCTGGCAATTTTCTATTCCCAATAGAGTGCAGACCTAACGTTTTCAACAGTAAAAAATTACTAAACATTATCACAAATTGCAGAAACTCGGCAATTATGACAATAAAATACTAGCAAACAGAATTAAATGCAAAAGTGTAGAAATCCAGTGTTAATACAGTGGAATTACAACATCACTTTAAACTATGAAAATCTTCAGAAACTGAGGAAATAGTGCACAAATATAGCAGCAACACTTTGAAATTGGAAGAAAAAGTGTGTTTCAGAAATGTGAAGTACTCCTCTATCTTGGATGGAACTGGATTGAAGCAGATAAACTCAAATCTCAATGGCGTGGTTGCAAAACATTGATAAGCTCTGTGCTAATTTTGGACCATTGTGCAGCTTGGCTTTTTGTTGTGCTCAGCTGCTGTATATCATACCAGGGCATCTATCAGGAGAAGGTTGCAGCAAGCGTACAGACCTCTGCAACATCTGGAATGTGATTGTGGATTACTATAAAGTCTGTTATTACATCTCAGAAACCAGCTTGGGATGAATGCTCCTGGTATGTTTCTGGTGAAAGTAGAGAAAATGGATATTGATTCCTAGTTGTATTTAGCTGTGGTAAGAGCAGCCCAAGTAGTAGCCAATATGTAAATTACCTCTAGTCATCATTTTTGTCAAACCTAATTGTATCTTTTCACAAAGTACTGTGGGACTAGCCAACATCTAACCAGCTAGAGATAATCATCCAAAATGCATCTTCAATAAATTTCCAGAGTTTTCTATAGTAGTCTCCTTCCAAACACTGAGTATTTTGACCAGATCATCCACCTTCTGGCAACATGGACCAGCAGACTGTTTTATCTTCATCTATGGTCAGCCTGTCATATTAGACATTATAAGGTTGTGGAGCAACTGCTTTATGTTTACTGACTGTTCAGTGCATTTATTCATTGATAGTGCAACTTAAGAGAGATGTAAATATTTAAGAAACACAGAGAGAAACCTCTCAAATCAGCCCCCTATATATAAGCATTATACCTCCACAATGCCACAGCAGCCACAACATACCACTAGGCCCATATCTTATGCTGAAGGTATAAAGAAAAATATGCACATGCCATCTAGAAAACACTTGAAAATTTAGATTTCTACCTCCAGCACAAAAGGCAACTTCTACTCCTTCTCCATTCAGATATACTGCAAAGACATACAACTCACTGATAAGTCACCAGGAAAGTTGGTGTAAGTACATAAGGCCCACTAAGTGTGTTTTATCACAGGGAATATTTCAGTGTAGGTGACTCTATAATTAAGCACAGAAACTCTGCACTTACCAAACTGACAAACACAGGATGACTCTAAGCTGCTTGGCCAATGCCAGGATCCATGATGTCACAAGGACCTTAAGATCCAAACAAATATGACAATGACCTGACTGAGGTGGGAGTGAATATCCTGAGGTTCTCCACCCAGAGAGACATGTAGAAAAATACATGTGGTAAAGACAAGAAAAATAATGGTCTTGAATAGTAACTTGATTTCACCCAGAATTATGTCTAGATACCAGAACAAGATATTTGGCTTTAATAATTAGATAAGTAGTTATTGTCATTTGAGGGGGATCCATTATGACTCATTCTGGGATGAGATGGTATTAAGACATCCTGTTTCATCATTTCCTTGAATAAAGACTTCTTCAGAACTAAACCAGCTTACAACAATATACCATTTAAAATGCTAAAAACAAATGATCACGTGTCTGAGATCAGTGCTGTCACAATACACATGCCCCCCCTGCACACCAGAATTGCCATAAGGCAATATAAATAGAGCAAGAACATTCGTAAACACCGCCAATCCATCAGAGTAAGGAATCTGGACAAAGCCATAAGGGACAATCATCCCTACAAAGTCAGAAAGTTGATAGAATAACAGGTTTAGCATAAGCATGAATTTTTGGCAGGGTTTGAAGCATGTAACGCACACCTCCCAACCTGTTAGAGTAAGAAATCTGGACAAAGCCATAAGGGACAATCATCCCTACAACATCAGAACATTGATAGAATAACAGGTTTAGCATAAGCATGAATTTTCAGCATGGTATGAAGTACATAGGGCACACCTCCCAACTCGTCCATGTAAGAAATCTGGACAAAGCCATAAGGGACAATCATCCCTACAAAGTCAGAACGTTGATAGAATAACAGGTTTAGCATAAGCATGAATTTTCAGCAGGGTATGAAGCACATAGCGCACACCTCCCAACCAGTCAGAGTAAAGAATCTGGGCAAAGCCATAAGGGACAATCATCCCTACAAAGCCAGAAAGGTGATAGAATAAAGGTTTAGCATAAGCATGAATTTTTGGCAGGGTATGAAGCTTGTAGCGCACATCTCCCAACCCGTCAGAGTAAGAAATCTGGACAAAGTCATAATGGACAATTATCCCTACAAACCAAGAAAGCTGATACAATAACAGGTTTAGCATTAGCATAGATATTCATAGGTTCATAGGTAGGTACTAGGCTATTGGTCCTAGGGCCTATATAAGCCTAGCCAAATGGTACCCTGGCTTTTGCCACCCAAGAAAATTATTTTCCTGTGCCCCTGTCAAGCAGAGCCACAGAAGTGATCCCAGGGGTGAATTTCCTATCTCCCATCCAATCATCAAGATTTTTCTTGAAAAGTGCTAATGAGGAGGTTTGTTTGATATATGTATAGGTAGTTTTTTCCAGAGTATGGGAAGTCTCTGAGACAGGAATCTAGCCCTCCAGCATGTTCTGTTTATTGTGGTGACAAGGTTTAGGTCCCTAGAGCGTGTAGCTCAGAGGGATTGGGATTTCTTTACATGGAGTATGTCCAACAGCTCTGGGTACGAAGTAAAAAACACAACAAATTATTTTTTTTTTACATGTGCAGTAAAGTTTAACTGTAGCTGCATGTTTGTGTCCGTTGCATAGCTATGCTTAGCCCAGCTGAAAAGGCATGAAAAGTTAAATAGCTATAGGCACCCAATGTAAGCATATGTGCAGTAGTGTAGTGGTTAGAGTGTATGTCTTGCATGTAATCATTCATGGTTTGAGCCTCACCAAAGCCATTTCTATTTTTTATGTGTAATCATTACAATTTTAATTTATTTGTATATTTATGTAGTAAGTAACTTATATTTCTCAACCAAAGTGGTATATTAGGCCCAGATGTGAGGTGTCAGTGTAATAAAGTAGTGAAACCCCCACATAAACACAAGTTCATAGGTTCATAGGTTCATAGGTTCATACTAGGCTATCTGCCCTAGGGCATTTATAAGCCTAGCCAGAGTGTGTTTGGCTTTCGCCACCCATTTTAAATTAATTTTGCTATGCCCTTTTTTGAGGTTAGTATACTGTGCCTCTGTCTAAGAGTGACACAGAAGTGATATCCGGGGTAAACCTATGATCCCCCATCCACTCATCAAGATTCCTCTTGAAGAGAGTCAATGAGGGACTCTACCTAACCTGGACTGGGATTTTATTCCAGAGTGAAGGGAGCCTCTGGGTTATGAATCTGTCCCTCCAGCATGTCCTATTTATTTCAGTGCTGAGGTTCAAGTCTCCCGAGCGTGTAGCTCGATGGGATTTGGATTTTCTGAGGTGCAGCATGTCCATTAATTCCGGGTTGGACATGGCTTTATACGTCAGGCACAGATCGCCTCTGAGTAGAGCTGGAGTTTCTTTAACCGGGCAGCATATGACATCTGTTTGAGCCCTTTGATCCTCTTGGTGAGGTACTTTTGGGGTCTTTCCAGTTGCTGCAGGTGTCTGGTAAGGTACATCCCAAAAGGGGCATTGTACTCAATTATGGGCCTGATGAGGGATGAGTAAAGAGGCACTATGACCTCCCCTAATCTAGATGTGAATCCCTTCATGATTAGGTGGGCTATATAAAATGTTTTTCTAACCACTTTGGCCACGTGGTTGTCAAATGAGAGATTGCTATCAACTTGGGTCCCCAGGTCCCTAATTACATCTTCCGTACTCAATGGATTACCACTTATGTGATAATTTGTGGGCACTTTGTTTTTGCCAAAGGGGATGACTATACACTTTTTGGCGTTTAGCTTGAGGCCATGGCTCTGACACCAGTTGTCTGTTTCTATGAGGTCCTTTTGGAGGATGCTTCTGTCAGCTGGAGAGTCGATTATGGCGCCCAGTTTGCAGTCATCTGCGAACTTGGTCAGCCACAGTCCTTCCATGTTGGCCTGTACCTCAGAGAAATATATACCGAACAAGAGAGGTCCCAGGACTGAGCCTTGTGGGACGCCACTTGTAACTGGTTTGGAGTCTGACATGGCTCCAGCAATTCTAACCATGTGGGCTCTGTCCTTGAGCCAGTTTGCAACCCATCTAGTGACATAGGGGTTTATATTTAAGCTGGTGAGCTTATCTATAATGCCCGAGTGGGGTATTGTATCGAAGGCTTTTGCGAGGTCCAGGTAGGCTGTGTGGACCACCTTCCCCTCGTCAATGGCCTTTGTGACTGTTTCAAAGAAATCAACCAGGTTTAAGAGGCAGGATCTGCCCTTAACAAAGCTGAACTGGGTAGGATCCAGTGTCTGTAGGTCCCCAATATCTTTATTTATAAGGTCCATGATGATCCTTTCCATAGCTTTGCAGACCAAGCTAGTCAGGCTCATGGGGCGATAGTTTCCAGGATCCGTTGAGGCACCACCTTTGTGGAGAGGGACCACCATTGCTGTACGTCACTCTTTGTGTACATATCCCATAGTAAGGCTGAGATTGAACAGTAGTTTTATGTTTGGGTTTAGCTCTTCTTGGAGTTCATGTAGGACGCAGCCCGGGACACTGTCTGGTCCCATTGATGCTGTGTTTTTTGCTTTGGAGAGGGCGGCTCTTACCTGAGCATCTGAGATGTCAGGGGGCAGCACTCTGCTGGGATAGATATTTGCCCTTTTGGTGGGGAGGGAGAAGTTTGCGCTGAACCTGTCAGCTAGGATGTTGGCAATGTCTGTGGGTTTGGTGTATTTTTTGTCATTTTGGACTAATTCTGAGCATATCTGGGAATTCCCACCCAGGTTCCTAACATAACTAAAGAAAGCCTTGTGATTATCCTTAGTGTCCTGTGCAAGTTTTCTCTCGAAGCTGGCCTTAGACGATTTTATGAGTGCCCGTAGTTTTTTGCTAATACTGATCAGAGATGCCTTCCCTTTTGGGGATTTTGCTCTATCATGTAGTAGCTTCCTCCTTCTATTGTATAGTTTGTTTTGGCTGGGGTCCACCAGACAGGACGTCTGCCTTTGGAGGATTGGGTCTTGATTTTATTTGGGATTGCATGATCTATGCATTCCTGAAGGTGTTCATAGAATGCGTTTATAAAGGATTCTGCGGTCTGGGCCATATTTTTCACAGGCCCAGGGGCTTTGAAGGATTCCACCTCGGTTTTGAGGAGTGTGAAATTTGCTTTAGAGAAGTTTTTCACTGTGGTTTTCTGGGCAGGGGGTGGGGTCGGGATGTGAATATCCAGTGAGATTAGTTTATGGTCTGATCTTACCAGTGAGGGATATACTTCTGGTCTGGAGCATAGAGTCCCCATGTTGGTTCATAGGTTCATAGTTTCGTACTAAGCTAACTGCCCTTGTGAGCCATTTTAAGCCTAGCCAGTTATCCCTTGTGAGACTCAAACCCTGCACCTTGTGCTTGCAAGGCAAACACCTTAACCATTAGGCCACCCTCCCAACCTGGTGATGATCAGGTCCAGTATGTTTTTTCCCTCTTGTGGGAGTGGTAACAAGTTGTTCCATAGCATTTGAGTTTATAAATTCTAGGATCCTTTGGGCTAGGGTGTTGGAGCTAGAGTAATGCTCCCAGTCTATGTTTGGGTAGTTGAAGTTGCCCAATATAATGGTGTTTGGAGAGACCTTCATATTTTCGAGTATTCTCATGAAGGCCGAGTGGAGTTCCTGGGTTTGGGAGGGTGGTCTGTAGCAGACTATAAACTGGAAGGCAGTTTTACCCACTGTTAGTTGCACATGGATAGTCTCTGATGCTTCATGCTGTGCCACCAACCTGGAGGTGTGGGTATCTTTGACGAATATTGACACTCCCCCTCCTTTTATGGTTCGGTCCAAGTTTTGGGGCCGAAAAGCATGGTATGAGGTATAACCTGGTAGTGCTGGGGTGCTCTCGGGAGCCTTGAACCAAGTTTCTGTTACTGCAGAGATAACAATGTTCTCCATGCTAAGGAGAGTTTAGAGTGCATGCATCTTGAGGTTTAGACTTCTGGCGTTGAGTAGCATTACTCTTAGTTTCTTATCCCTTGTGATACTTATGGAGGTGGGTTTGTCTTTTGAGCCTTGCCTAAAAAACGCACTATGGGGGTAGCAAGAGCCTTTGTCAATATCCGAAAAACCAGGGGTGATAGGTGCAAGCTGTCCCTAGCGAAGCATCGTGGCTTGTCGAGCATGTCATCCCAGGCTGACAGGCATTGGATCCCCTTTGAATGACACCAATACTTAAGCCAATTGTTGAAATTGATCATCTTGTCTTCATATTGTGGCATCATTCTTGGTGAAGGTAAGATGCTACTCAAGGTCAGGGTCATACCGGCCTGGGCTACATGCTCAGAGAGCTCCTCTATGTCTCTTTTCATGTAGTCCAGGGAGGTACGTCTCAGGTCATTCACACCAGCATGGACAATGAGTCATATTTGTACTTGCCTTGGAGTGACCTGAGTGCTTGTGTTATGTGGCGGATCCTAGCGCCCGACAGGCAGCTCACCGTGACCTTCTCCTTGTTCAGCCTGATGAGCAGGACGTCAGTGTGCCTGACGATAGAGTCACCTATTACAAGTGTATCAGGTGTGTTGTTTAGCCTTAAGGGCTGTGACTGTTGGGCACACTGGCTTTGTGAGCTATGTGTTGCACGTGTTTTGTTTTGGGGTAGCGGTTGCTTGGGTGTCTGCTTTGGAGGTCTCTGCTGCTTAGGCAGATTTTTATTTAGAGCCTCTGAGTATGTTTTTGTGTGTTTATGTGTTTGGTTTGCTGTCGTGATAGGTCTATGTGAGACTGGAATTGTAGTGAGTGTGGTTTCCTTTTCCTCCTGACTGGTTATGCCAGTACTGAGTTGAGAGAGCTTAGCCTCCAGTTTGGCTATATGGTTGCATCTCTCACATGTGTTGGAATTTGTTGGGAGGAGGAGAGGGTTGTCTGTGTACATGAGGCAGTTGTAACATTGCCTCAAGATTCCTAGATTCACCAGCTGGACCGGAGAGGAGATTGACAACTGACCTTTGGACATGCTAGAATAGTATTGGGAATTCCTTTATAACTGAAAAAAAAGGCCAATGGGGAACAAGGTACTCAAGGGGAGTTTGTGAGGGTGTAGTGCTTTTAATTTTTTAGCGCTGACCTATATAATTGCTTTAGTGAGAAAGTGCCAGGTAACTTAAATGCAATGTGCTACAGGTAACTTAAATGCACAAATGACAAACAGTAACTTTCTTTCAAGTGGAACAAGGAAATAAGTACAGTAAGCAATGCAGATATCACTAGGGATCCACAGAAGCGCTGAAAAGCCGCGTTTTAGGTGGAATTAGGGTTTCAGAGAAATAATAAGCAAACAAACAAGCATACAAACAAAGCTAGATTCAGCAGGCCTGAATCTAGTCTATGCTACAGCAAACAAGGTGTACCAATTTCAGTAAGAAACAGTTCAAATATGCAGGCACTATAAGCCTTTAACCAGAAATTCCCAGCTCAGAAGGGCAGAGTCCAGCCTCTCCTCCCACAAGAGTGCAGACCACGAACCTTCTTAATGTAAAATAACTGGCCTGAAGCCCAAGTGCTTAAACCAGAACTAATACACTTTGATAGTTCCCAACTTAGAAGGATGTAAGCTACCAGTCCTGCCACCACAGTGCAGGCCACACACCTTCCTAATGTAAAACAGCTGGTCTGAAGCCCAAGTGCTTAATCCAAAAGACTTAGAATGATAGCTACACTTTAATCAAGTTACTACCAAGCAGTAATACATACAATTGAATACTTTAAAGAATGCCTGGATTAGTGCTCAAGTTATACAAACAAAGCTAGATTCAGCAGGCCTGAATCTAGTCTATGCTACAGCAAACAAGGTGTACCAATTTCAGTAAGAAGCAGTTCAAATATGCAGGCACTATAAGCCTTTAACCATAAATTCCCAGCTCAGAAGGGCAGAGTCCAGCCTCTCCTCCCACAAGAGTGCAGACCACGAACCCTCTTAATGTAAAATAACTGGCTTGAAGCCCAAGTGCTTAAACCAGAATTAATACACTTTTAGAATAACAGACACTGAGCCCTCAATCAGCAGTTCCCAACTTAGAAGGATGTAAGCTACCTGTCCTGCCACTACAGTGCAGACCACAAACCTTCTTAATGTAAAACAACTGGTCTGAAGCCCAAGTGCTTAAACTAAAAGGCTTAGAATGAGCTACACCAAGCAGTAATAAATACAACTGAGTACTTTTAAGATGACGCAAAAACAAAATAAAGTAGGAAGAATCACAAATACAGTAAAAGCAGATATTTTTTTTTTTTTTTTTTTTTTTGTGAGTGATTAAATGAGATGGGCCCAGGAGGAGTATCCAAGTGCAAATTTACAAGAGGGGTGGGCAGTTTCAAAGCCACCAAGATTAACACCAAGACAAAAACAAGAATGGTGGGTGGGGACCTACTGAAAAAACAGTTAACTTCCAGCTAGATATTGCTCAATGCAACACAAATAAATTACTTTAAATCGTGTATTATTTGATAAAAGTGCAGGTAAAAATCTACTTAACTCCACTCATGTAGGTCTCAGTTGGCCAAAGCTCACAGTTTAAACAGAAAACAATTCACTGTACCACTTGTATAAGACAGAAACCGAATAACAATGAGGTAAACTACCCCCACTTATCACTGGCTATGTAGGTTTTTTAACAAGCCTTAACTGAAAATACCACTTGTATAAGACCTACTGAAAAAACAGTCAACTTCCAGCTAGATATTGCTCAATGCAACACAAACAAATTACTTTAAATCTTGTATTATTTGGTAAAAGTGCAGGTAAAAATCTACTTAACTCCACTCATGTAGGTCTCAGTTGGCCAAAGTTCAGTATAGGCATACACGAATAAATGTAATTCCAGCACATTGGGGGATGTTAGGGAAGGTAAATAAATCTATATTATGTAATGAATGGTGAACCAATCCCATACTGGTGGTAGTCCAATAAAATAAAGCATAAGCAATGCTAAGCATTTCACAACTATGCTGACCAGATGTAAGCATTGTGTACATATGAATACTAAGCAATGAGTAGCCCAACTAAGTGGATTTGCCCATTGGAAAGCACTGCTGAACCTGCCCCTTTAAGCACTGCCAACCTTAGCTAAGCAGGTTTGCCCGTAGCTTAGCTTAGCATTTTCAAAACCATCCAAATCTTGACAAAAGGTGGGAAATCAGCCGTATTTAAATCCCGCAGATGGGAATACACTCATAACTGGTTGTAGCTCTCCACTGTAGGCAGTATGGCAGGTGTTGGAGAAAGCATGCACTTTCAGGTGCAGTGCTGGGGCATACAGGAGTCCAAGGTCATGATAGGACTCCTGGTAAAAAAACATGACATGAGACTGCTGCAGGACCAGTACCAGGGCTCCCAATATAAAGCGGAAGCCTGGGAAAGTCTCGCCCATGATCTTACCAGTGCCACTGGTATCCCCTGGACTGGTGAGCAGGTCTGGCACCACTATGCCAACTTGAAATGGAGGAAGAGGGAGCTCTTGGAACAGTGGGTCCAAGAAGCAAGAGAGAGGGGCAGTGTGAAAGTAGTCATAGCAATAACTGTTTACCAAAGTCCAGCCTATGTATGTGAT